>NC_143142.1:59543181-59846212 GCF_059928025.1 Delphinapterus leucas | reverse complement strand
CTCAGAATAAAAGGGAGCAAAAAAAAAAGAAAGAAGGAAGAAGATAATATAAAATTAAATAAAGTAAAATAAAAATAAAGTTATTAAAATAAAAATAATTATTAATTTTTTAAATAATAAAGAAAGAAAGAAGAGAGCAACAAAACCAAACAAGAAATCCATCAATGAGAAATGCCAACAACTATACTAAAAATACAAAAAAATTTAAAAAACCCGACAGACAAAACCCTTAGACAATTGGTAAAAGCAAATCTATACAGAGAAAATCACACAGAGAAGCTTATATACACACACACTCACAAAAAGTCAAAAAGGGAAAAAATATACATATATATTGTTGATCCCAAAGTCCACCTACTCAATTTGGGATGATTCATTGTCTATTCAGGTATTCCACAGATGCAGGGTACATCAAGTTGATTGTGGAGGTTTAACCTGCTGCTCCTGAGGATGCTGGGAGAAATTTCCCTTTCTATTGTTTGTTCTCACAGCTCCTGGGATTCAGCTTTTGATTTGGCCTGGCCTCTGTGTGTAGGTCACCTGAGGGCATCTTTTCTTCACTCAGACAGGACAGGGTTAAAGGAGCAGATGATACGGGTGCTCTGGCTCACTCAGGCCAGGGGGAGGGAGGGGTACAGATGTGTGGTGAACCTGCGGCGGCAGAGGCTGGTGTGATGTTGCACCAGCCTGAGGCACGCCGTTTGTTCTCCCAGGGAAGTTGTCCCTGGATCATGGAACCCTGGCAGTGGCAGGCTTCACAGGCTTCCAGGAGGGGAGGTGTGGATAGTGACCTGTGCTTGCACACAGGCTTCTTGTTGGCTGCAGCAGCAGCCTTAGCGTCTCATTCCCGTCTCTGGGGTCCGCACTGATAGCTGTTGCTGGAGCCTGTCTCTGGAGCTCCTTTAAGCAGTACTCTTAATCCCCTTTGCTCGTGCACCAGGAAACAAAGAGGCAAGAAAAAACTCTTGCCTCTTCAGCAGCTCCAGACTTTTTCCCGGACTCCCTCCCAGCTAGCTGTGGCACACTAGCCCCTTCAGGCTGTGTTCACGCAACCAACCCCTGTCCTTTCCCTGGGATCCGACCTCTGAAGCCCAAACCTCAGCTCCCAGCCCCCGCCTGTCCCTGCAGGTGAGCAGACAATCCTCTAGGGCTGGTGAGTGCTGGTCGGTACTGATCCTCTCTGTGCGGAAATCTCTCTGCTTTACCCTCGGCAACCCTGTTGTTGTGCTCTCCTCCGTGGCTCTGAAGATTCCCCCTCCACCACCCACAGTCTCCACCTGCTAAGAGGCTTCCTAGTGTGTGGAAACCTTTCCTCCTTCACAGCTCCTTCCCACTGGTGCAGGTCCCGTCCCTATTCTTTTGTGTCTGTTTTTTCTTTTGCCCTTCCCAGGTACGTAGATAGTTTCTTGCCTTTTCGTAGGTCTGAGGTATTCTGCCAGCTTTCATTGGTATTCTGTAGGAGTTCTTCCGTATGTAGATGTATTTTTGATATATTTGTTGGGAGGAAGGTGATCTCCACATCTTACTCTTCTGCTATCTTGAAGCTCCTCTGCTATTTGTTTTTTTATGTATGTGGTAGGTTTGCTACATTTCCCAACCTTGGAGAAGTCACCTACTGTAGGAGATGTCTTTGTGTCCCAGTAGTGCACACCCACCTTATCACCCATGCTATATCATCTAGGGATTCCCCTTAAGAGAGCTGCATGTGCCTTTCTGTAGTGGTGTGCTCACTATGTGGGTAGTCTGGTAGATTTTGTTGGCCCCATCCTGATTTTTTTCTAGGCCCTGCCTTGTGCGGATGCTGCTGGCTGCTGGTTAGCAGGCCCTGGCCACAAGGCATTGGGTTACAGAATCCTAGGAACCCTGGGACAAGAGATGGCTCACTGGTGAGCAAAGTCAGGGTCCTGAAGACACCAGGACTCTTGCCCACCCACTGGTGGGTGAAGCCTGGTCCTGCGATTAGTGCAGGCACTGGCAGTCAGAGTCAGCTCCTGGAGTCTGGATCCCGGGCCAAGAGATCCCAGAGTTCATTTCAGATCCCTGAGGATGTGGAATGGCTGTTCCTGACACAGTTGTTTATGGGGGCTGTGGTGTCCTGATGCTTGCATTGGCCTCCTAGTGGACAGGGCCAGGGCCCAACTTGTCCCAGTTTAGGGTCTGGCCTTCTGTAGGGGACTGGGTCTAGAGGACTCAGGATTGTTTTTTTCTTGCATCTAGTGTCTGCTCCCTGGTGGATGAGGCTGGTCTAGTGCAGGCTTCCTGCAGGGAAGAGCTTGTGCCTGTCCACTTGTTGGTGGAGATGGGTCTTAACTGTCAATTGAGCAAGGTTGTGTCAAGGGACATGCCTAGAGGTGGCTGTAGACTCAGGAAATCTTTAGGTAGCCTGTCTGCTGGTGGGTGGGGAAGTGTTCCGGCCCAGTTAGTTGTTTGGCAGACACCAGCAGCAGTGTTCAAGCAGTAGTATTGTTTCAAATATGACAGCCACTAGTTTCTATGTTCCCAGGGTGATCTACAGCTGCCCCCTACCTCTCCAGAAGACTCTCTAAGACCAGCAGGTAAGTCTGTTGCATTGCCCTACAAAATTACTGCTTTTGCCTTGGGTCCCAGTGCACATGAGATTTTGTGTGTGCTATTTAAGGGTGACGTCTCTACAGTAAGTTTCCCCTACATATAAATGAGTTCCATTCCAAGAGCATGTTCATAAGTCCAATTTGTTCATACGTCCAGCAAAGTTAGCCTAGGTACCCAAGTAACACAATCAGCTATGTAGTACTGTACTGTAATAGATTTATAATACTTTACACACAAATAATACATAAAAAACAAACACAAAAAATAAAGAAAACATTTTTAATATTACAGTACAGTACCTTGAAAAGTACAGTAGTACAGTACAACAGCTGGCATACAGGGGCTGGCATCGAGTGAACAGGCAAGAAGAGCTACTGACTGGAGGAGGGAGAGGAGGTGGGAGATGGTAGAGCTGAAGAATCATCAGCGAAAGGAGACAGAGGGCAAGCTTCAATTTCACTCACAACTGACATTGATGGCACAGGTTCTGGTTCCTTGCTGGATTCAATTCTATCCACCCTCTTGAAAAAACAATCCAGTGATATCTGATTAGTAGCTCTCTTTTTCTCATCATAGATGACATAGTAGCACTGGGTTGCATTCTGAACGGCTACTGCAAACTTCATATACTGTTCTATGTTCGGGTACTGTGCCTCAAAAACTGTCACTTCCTGTGTCATGAACCTCTTCAGTTCTTCAGTTACTTCTTCTTCCTCTTGTCTCTCTTTGTCCTTTCTTGGTGCTTGGCATTTCTTAGCAGTACCAGGTACATCACTGCTGCTACTATGCTTGCTTCCGGAGACATCCTAGCCTTGAAATAAAGATACTGTACTACTCTACTCTATACAGTACTGTACAGTAAAGTACACAAAAGCACAACTACTTATAGAGAATGCATGCATGTGACAATGTATGCCAGACACGTGAATTAACTTGCATGATTGGACATATGAACACATATTCACATCTTTGAAAGTTCTCAACTTGAAGGTTCATATGTAGGGGACAACTATTTTTCTTCTACTATTTTTCCTCTGGTCCTGTGGCGCTCCCAAAATTAAGCCCTGCTGGATTTCAAAATAAAATATTTTGAGGAATCACCTTCCTGGTGCAGGACCCACAGGGCTGCGGAGACCAATGTGTGGCTCAGAATTCTCACTCCTGTGGGAGAAACTCTGCAATATAATTGTTCTCCAGTTTGTGGGGTTGCCCATCCGGGGTACGGTATTTGATTATATCATGAGTCTGCTCCTCCTACCCATCTTATTGTGGTTCCTTCTTTATGTCATTAGTTGCAGAAGATCTTTTTCTAGTAGGTTCCACTCTTTTTCATCGATGGTTGTTCTGCAGATAGTTGTGATTTTTTTGTACTTATGAAAGGAGGTGAGCTCAGAGTCTTTCTACTCTGCCAAATTGGCCAAGGTCTCTTGGATCAGTCTTTAAGATTCATTCAGTAGATTTGAAATTTCAGGAATTTTTAGTAAAATGAAATTTTTGTGGAATTCTGCCAAACTTTTGTACACATTTGAGAATTTTCTTAGCTTTTTGTGTATTTGTTGTTCCATGTAAAATAAATTTTAGAAATTAGAGTTAATGAAAAAGTGATTTTATCAACTATGAACAAAAATAGAGTAACAAATATGGCTTCACTGTCTATTGAACATGAATAGAAGAAAAAATTCTACAATGTCATGACATGCTTACAAGACTTAAGACTCAAAACCAGAAACTCTAATGTTCTTATCCTTCACTGAGACCAATATATAGGTATAAATGTTTTATCTCTTCTAAAATCTATACATTAATGTAGTTCAAAAAGTATTGATTCATTACTTTTCCCCATTTTGGTGTCTGTAATATTTATTTATTTTATATACAGTTGGTTCATTTTATTTTATATACATTTGGTTAACTTTCATCAGCAAGATTATATACACATAGATCAATAGAAATGTTTTTCACTGGCCACAATTCTTCTTTCCATTAATATTATTTATTTTATTTCATGATCACTACTAAAATTCATTTGGTATATAATAAGAAAGAAGTCTTAAAAATTAGCTTCTGCACATGCCAACCACATAGTTTCTCTCTCTAGAATTGTTCTATTTGGACTTCAAATTCCATTTCTCACATCAAATGGAGTATATGAACAGTCATGACAGACTAAGGAATAGGAATTATTTTCTCTGTATACAGTTAATGAAAACCAGTATTCAGACAGATGAACTGAGAGAAATGACTTGGGTTCATTATGCCTTTTCAGTTTTTTATTCCAAGTATTGTTTGAGACTTTTTTTTCCATATTACTGTTAAAAATAATATATTCCCTCATTTCTTGCTAAAGAGAGCTGACTATGTCTTCTATTTCATGGGACAAAAATGACCAAAGATATTTGAGCTCCATATCCTTAAAAATTCAGAGAATGGTGAGTGTATCTTAGAAAGATACACTTTCTAAGTGAAGGGGAAAGTGTAAGGGTGGGTTTGTACTTGGGGGCTGGGGAAAGAAGCGGCTGGGACGAGGAAACTGCACTGTATTTGTCTTGCCAGCTCCTCCATGACTTATATCTATCTCCAGAAGAGAAGAGTTGATTTTTACAAGGAACTACGTAGCACATGGGGCCCTTGGCAGTAATGATTTGGAAGCCAGCTGACAAAGTGAGAAGATTTGACCTTGCAATATTGTAGCATATTTGGGAAGACACAACTAAATATTTGGTATAATACTGTTGCCGAAATCTTGGCTTCTGTACACGGGTGCTGAATAGAAATATGGAGACAGAATTTAGGGGGAAAGAGAAAATGTGGCTTTACTTCTTAGCTAAGCAAGGAGGGAACACAGTGGGCTAGCACCTCCTGCAAAATGTGCCCCCTTCCCTGGGGAACTGAGAGAGGTTATATAGCTGGGGCTCGTGGTCTATGGTAGGTGATAAGGCTCAAATTAATGAAGGCCTTCTATTCTTCTTCCTGCATTACTGCAAAACAGTCACAGCTGACATCAGGCAGCCTGGTAATTGTGTCCATTTGTCTCTGGGTTGTTGACCTGTGACCTTTTGTTTCTGAAATGCAAATGCTACAAGGGGGTGCAGGATGTAATTCACATAGTGTCAAAGAGTGATGGGTTAGCTTTGTGAAGTACAAATCTAGTTACAGACACTACAGATTAGTAACAGTTAAAATAAAACTAGGAGTGATTAACTCTTTCAGGCCAGGTTGTTTCTTCTCTAGCCTGTTCACTCTTCCCTTGTTTTCTTTGTTTATCAGAAAAGTATCATTTCTATTTTTGCTGCAATACCTTCGGGCATTTCCCATTTTCAATGATTAATATTCCTCTTTACATCTAGCTGTCTATACATTGATTCACTGGCAAATACAGGTACATTGAGTTGTCACTATATGTGATAAAATCTGAATCTAAGGTAACACATTGCTGTTTTCCCTCATGGTTTACATTGTTCATAAAAATCATAAGCTCTTCTCCAGCAATAGTGCTTTAAGCTGTGATTAATAAAAAGCTAATCTGAATTTCTTCTTAAACACAGTACACAAATTTAAAGGCATAAATATTGTTTTACAAAACTTGCATCATTATATTTGATCTCTTACTGACAGGGGGACAAAGGATCTCTATTTCTGGGTTTTTAGCTATCTTGTCAGAGAAGAAAATACCTTCACTGCACTGGGATATTGTCTATTTTTTAGAGATAATGAAATCAGAAATAACTAATAATTGACTAAAGTTGCTTTTATTAGAATACATGACTGAATATACAAGGACCAAATTCCAAACACACTAACGTTTCTTCTACATTATTGTTTTACTCAAGAGTAATATTATGAGTCAGCTATTTTTCTTAGTTCACTTAACAATAAGAAAAATATATATCATTTGTTCAGTCATGTCAGTCAAAATGTGTGAATGAAGCAAGCTGGTATCCAATGTTTACAGAAGTAAAACCAGTATTGACCCCAACTTTTACCCTTGAAAATGTATAATTTTGATGAAGGTAAAATTTAGCATCTTTAATCTCTCAGTTAAATCTGCTGTGTTTCACTTCCTTGCTTCTTTGATTCTTCCCAGAATTATTTGGTCAGTGTTTTGTCATTGTGAAGTTAAGATAGAGCATTACTATCTTCATGAAAGTTCCATGTGTTTTAAGTATTTTGTGTCTAATATTTGCTTGTAGAATGAAAAGTCTTATTTTCTAAAATAGGATTGAAGGAGACTGGAAGGGGAATTTTGGGAAGCACTCATTTTCTTGATGTCCTTAGCTATTGTCTATTCTACTTATATGTCAGGTTTGACTTGAATTAGATCCTTTAGTGATGCCAGGGGTATAGAACAAGCAAGTCACACCATGCTATCACAATAATAGCATAGAAAGGGACAGAAAAAGGCATTGTAACTGTAATCTAAAAATCAGTGTCAAATAATGAAAACAATTTATAAAAGAAAGCTATAAACATCTTGGTTTCTTCTAGTGAAAATCCACTCCCTTCTTCAAGCTCTTATTGTATGTACTGGGCCTGACACACAGATGACGGCTCAGATTTGATTTTCAGAACACAGAGGTGA
Source organism: Delphinapterus leucas (assembly GCF_059928025.1). Taxonomy (NCBI): domain Eukaryota; kingdom Metazoa; phylum Chordata; class Mammalia; order Artiodactyla; family Monodontidae; genus Delphinapterus; species Delphinapterus leucas. Next base: position 59,839,062 of record NC_143142.1, on the reverse strand, counting down.
TCTCTGCAACTCCAAACATTTCATTCTGTTTTGGTATCTGAAGTTTTCATCATCTCACTTACTTCTTAAATTATAAATCCTTGTGCCTAAGGGGTTCTAATAGTTAATTATAAGAAAATAAATATTAATCTCAATTTAACTATTCTTCTTCTAAATGAAAATGAAGGAAAATAAAACTAAAAGTTTAAGCTGAAAAAAATCTAGAGCTTGGGTCACTGATATAATTGGAACAATGTGTGGGGGGGGGAGTTCTGGGGGGAAAGACAAAAATGGGCCAGGGTTACTCTCTTAATTTTCTTGGGTGGATGGAGTCACAGGAAAGAGAGACAAGCAAAATGCATGTGAGAGATTTCTTAATAATTTTATTCAAGAGATGGCTTTGTGTAGTCTGTCTGGATTTCCTTTGAACTAAAGATATATGTATGGATCAGAGAACTATCTGGTTAATTTGCTTCCCACATAAATAAATGAATGAATAAATAAATAAATAAGTTGTTTATTCTTTGAAGACACCGGAAAACTCATTTACTTTATTCACTCACAGACCCTTTTCAAAGTATTATCTGAACATTTTTGGCAGCACCAAGGAGCTGTTTCGAGCTAAACACACTGAGGGGTCAGGCTCCCCACACTTAAGGACACTCACAGATAAGGAAATTCATGTAAAAATGATTTTATTTCTAAATCAGTTAAAAGTCATAAATTTTATTTCAAAGTGAAAATTTATTTTTCAGATCAGGAAATAAAATTCCTGGAAATATAACTATGTTACTTGTTTGGGAAAACATCATGTCTTCACAGACATTTAGAGACTTTTCTTCTTTCAACCTTAATCATATTTCCCAAATCAAATTATTTTGTATCACAAGATGAGATTTTATTTTTCTTCTCTTGAAAGAGACATATATATTCCACCAGGATTCTTAATAAGCAGATGGCACAATGTGTTGGAGATTGGGAAAAAATCCCTATGCCAAAATATCTCTCTGTGGCTTAAATCATTCCCCAAAATTTGATGAATATAACCAGTTGCTTGAAGACATTGCATTTAATATAAATTTCAATAAAATAATAATATGCAAGGTATTAGTAAACTATAACTCATAGCTTTGTGGAAATTATCAAATTCTTTCCAAAATAACACTAAGCGTAAGTGAGTTTAGAATAAAGAATAGGGTCAGTTTTGGAATGAAGGAGTGGATTAAGAGGATGTCAGCTCCCTTTCCCCCCATAAACTTTATTGACCCCGTACGATCCACCTGAATAACACACTGTTTATTTTCAAACAGGCCTCTTTTGCCCTCAAATAAGTTTATAAGTCCCAGCTTTTCATCCCAAACAGACTTCTGCCCTAACCCACCTGAAGTAGCCTCTACTTAAGTAGAAGGCTATAGAGAACCTGCTGAGTTTAGTTGAGATCAGCTTCCTCAGAAACCATGCCCTTCACAGCCAGGCTTTCAAAGAGGTGGTTGATTTTTCACTTGGGTCTAGATGAGTATGAGCAGAGACTCATCCTAAAATCGAATGCCCAGGAAGCCTAAGGGATCATTGTCATTTTGCCTATTGCTGCTCTAGAAATTTACCTCCAGTGTCCTGATGTTTCTTGTGCTTGCCACTTATGCTTACTCTGAAAGTATATTAACTGAGGATTTAAAATAATTCTGAGAATTTATCCCATCTCATCTTTTTTTTTTGAAATAAGAACTTTATTGCCATCTCATCTTTTAATTTATATTTCACCTCCATAAAAACTATGTTCTGAAAAGTCAGCAATGGCTCTCTATAACATGTCTATTTCTCAGTCCATGTTCTCTTCCAAGGGATGACAAACTAATGATTCCTTCCTTCTGAATATTTTTTCTCTTTATTTATAAAAATGTTTATTCAACAGCAATTTATTGAAATTGTCTAGGTTCTGATCTTGAATTTAAGTACAAATATAACCTCACACTTTGTGGTTACACTCTGCTACCTTGTTTCTTACCATTTAAACTTCTCCATTGCCTGTTTTCACACAAAATTTCTTTAAATATTTTCAAGCTTCTATTTCCCTTATTTTCTTTTAAGGCTAGGCTCCCTAATTCCTTTTATTGTATCTTTCTAAAATTTTTTTTATTGAAGTATAGTTGGTTTACAATGATGTGTTCGTTTCTGGTATAAAGTGATTCAGTTGTATTTAAATCAACCAATCAATTAATAAGAATATATATATATATATATGTATATATGAATTCTTTTCCATTATATTTTATTACAATGTATTGAATATAGTTCCCTGCGCTACAGAGTAAATACTTGTTGCATATCTGTTTTATGTGTATTAGGTTGTATCTGCTAATCCTATGCTCCTAATTTATCCATCCCCACCATTACCTTTGGTAAGTATAAATTTGTATTCTATGTCTGTGAGTCTCCTTCTGTTTTGTAAATAAGTTCATTTGTATCATTTTTTAAGATTCCAAATACAAGTAGTATCATATAATATTTGTCTTTCTCTGTTTGCCTTCACTTAGTATGATAATCTCTAGGTCCATTTATGTTGCTGAAAATGACATTATTTCATTTTTTTTAAGACTGAGTAATATTCACTGTATATATATATATATATATATATATATATATATATATATACCATATCTTCTTTATCCATTCCTCTTTCAATGGACAATTAGGTTGCTTCCATGTCTTGCTACTGTAAACAGCTCTGCTCTGAATACTGGGGTGCATGTATCTTTTCAAATTATAGTTTTCTCTGGATATATGCTCAGGAGGGAGATTGCTGGATCATATGTTAACTCTATTTTTAGTTTTTTAAGGAACCACCATACTGTTTTTCATAGTGGCTACACCAATTTATGATCCCACCAACAGTGTAGGAGGGTTCCCTTTTCTCCACACCCTCTAAAGCATTTATTATTAGTGAACATTTGGATGATAGCCATTCTTACTGGCACAGAGCGATAGTTCGCATTTACACTTCTCTAGTAATTAGCAATGTGGAGCATCTGTTCATCGGCCTGTTGGCCATCTGTATGTCTTATTTGAAGAAATGTCTATTTAGGTCTTCTGCTCAGTTTTTGATTGGCTTGGTATTTTACTTGTTTGTTTTGTTTTGTTAATGAACTATATGGGATGTTTGTATATTCTGGAAATTAAGCCCTTGTTGGTAGCATTATTTAAAATATTTTCTCCCATCTCATACATTGTCTTTTCATTTTGTTTTTGGTTTAATTTGCTGTGCAAAAGCTGATAAATTTGATTAAGTCACATTTCTTTATTTTTGCTTTAATTTAGTTTGCTTTAGGGGAATGAAATAAGAAAACATTGGTACGATTGATGTCAGAGAAGGTTTTGCTTATGTTCTCCTCTAGGAGTTTTATATTGTCATGTCTTATAACTAAGTCTTTAAGTCTTTATGAGTTTCTTTTTGTGTATGGTATTAAGGTATGTTCTGCCTTCATTGATTTACATACGGCTGTCCAACTTTCCCAAAACCACTTGCTGAAGAGACTGTCTTTGTATACTCTTGCCTTCTTTATTCAAAATTAATTGACCATAAGCGTGCGAGTTTATTTCTGGGCTCTCTATTATGTCCAGGTAATCCATATATCTGGTTTTGTGTCCCTACCATACTGTTTTGATTACAGTAGCTTTGTAGAATTGTCTGAAGTCCAGAACGGTTACACTTCCTGCTTTGCTCTGGATTTTTTATGGTCTTTTTTAAAAAGGTAGTTTATGGTTCCTTATAAATTTTAGGATTATTTATTCTAGTTCTGTGAAAAATGTCATGGGTAATTTGATAGGGATCACATTAAATCTGTAGATTGCTTTGGGTAGTATGGCCTCTTTAACAATATTAATTCTTCCAATCCAAGAGCATGGGTTACCTTTCCATTTCTTTGAATCATCTTCAATTTTCTTTATTAATGTTTTATACTTCTTATCATCACCATATAAGTCTTTTGCCTCATTTGCCAGGTTTATTACTAAGCATTTTAAATGTGATTTTAAAAGGTTTTTTTTTCCTTACACTTGCTTTCTGATATTTCACTTTTAGTGTAAAGACATGCAACAAATTTATGTATGTTACTCTTGTATCCTGCTACCTTGTCTGATTGCTGTGGCCAGGACTTCCTATATTATGTTGAATAGAAGTGGTGAGAGTGGACATCCTTGTCTTGTTTGAGATTTTAATGAGAAGGCTTAAAACTTTTCACCCATAAGTATTATGTTGGCTGTGGGTTTATCATAAATGGCTTTTATTATGCTGAGATACATTCCCTTTATACCAAATTGGTGAGAGTTTTTATCATAAATGGATGTTGAATTTTATCAAGTGATTTTTCTGAATTTATTGAGGTGATCATGTGTTTATTGTCTTTTGTTGATGCTGTGTATCACATGAATTAATTTACGTATGTTGAACCATCCTTCTGACCCTGGATGAATCTAACTTGATTATGGTGTACAATCTTTTTTATGTATTGTTGAATTTGGTTTGCTTATATCTTTTTTTATTTTTTATTTTTGCAGTACACGGGCCTCTCACTGTTGTGGCCTCTCCTGTTGTGGAGTGCAGGTTCTGGACACGCAGGCTCAGTGGCCATGGCTCACGGTCCCACCCACTCCATGGCATGTGGGATCCTCCCGGACTGGGCCACGAACTCGTGTCCCCTGCATCAGCAGGTGGACTCTCAACTACTGCGCCACCAGGGAAGACCTGCTTATATCTTCTTGAAGATTTTTGCATCTATATTCATCAAAATATTGGCCTATAATTTTCTTTTTTCATAGTGCCTTTGTATAGTTTTGGTATCAGGATGATGGTGGCTCCACAGAATGACTTTGGGAGTAATCCTTTCCCTTCAAATTTTGGAATAGTTTGAGAAATATTGGTACAAGTTCTTCTTTGTATGTTTGGTAAAATTATTCAGTGAAGGCATCTGATCCTGGGTTTTGTTTTCAGGGAGTTTTATTTATTTTTTATTTATTTATTTATTACAGATTCTTTTTCACTTCTAGTGATCAGTCTGTTCAAATTATCTATTTCTTCTTCTCCTTCTCCTCCTCCTCCTCCTTCTTCTTATTCTTTTTCTTCTTCTTCTTCTTCTTTGTGTGTGTGTGTGTGTGTGTGTATGTGTGTGTGTGTATCTCTGCCTTTCTTCTTTTTTAAAAAACATCTTTATTGGAGTATAATGGCTTTACAATGGTGTGTTAGTTTCTGCTTTATAACAAAGTGAATCAGTTATACATATAAATATGTCCCCATATCTCTTCCCTCTTGCATCTCCCTCCCTCCACCCTCCCTATCCCACCCCTCTAGGTGGACACAAAGCACCGAGCTGATCTCCCTGTGCTATGTGGCTGCTTCCCATTAGCTATTTATTTTACATTTGGTAGTGTATATATGTCCATGCCACTCTCTCACTTTGTCCCAGCTTACCCTTCCCCTTCCCCATGTCCTCAAGTCCATTCTCTACATCTGCATCTTTATTCCTATCCTGCCCCTAGGTTCTTCAGAACCATTTTTTTTTAAGATTCCATATATATGTGTTAGCATACATATTTGTTTTTCTCTTTCTGACTTAATTCACTCTGTATGACAGACTCTAGGTCCATCCACCTCATTACAAGTAACTCAATTTTGTTTCTTTTTATGGCTGAGTAATATTCCACTGCATATATGTGCCATATCTTCTTTATCCATTCATCTGTTGATGGACACTTATGTTGCTTCCATGTCCTGGCTATTGTAAGTAGAGCTTCAATGAACATCTATTTCTTCTTGATTCAGGTTTGGTGGACTGTATATTTCTAGAAACTTGTCCATTTCTTCTAGGTTGTCCAATTTTTTGCCATATAATTATCCATAATAATGTCTTATGATGTTTTGTATTTCTGCAGTGTCAGTAGTTATTTCTTCTCTTTCAATTCTTATTTGTTTATTCGGGTCCTCTCTTTTCTTCTTGGTGAGCTTTGCTGGAGATTTGTTGATCTTGCTTATCCTATCAAAAACAAGCTTTGGTTTTATGGATTTTTTTCTATGGTTTTTAAAATTTTTTATCTGTTTCCTATCTTTATTATTTCCTTCCTTCTACTGACTTTTGGTTTTGTTTTTTCTTCTTTTTCTAATTTTTTTAGGTTGTAGGTTTTTCTTATTTTATGAGGAAGGCTTATATCACAATGAATTTCCCTCTTGGGACTGCTTTTGCTGCATACCATAGATATTGTATGGTTGTGCTTTCATTATCATTTGTCTTGAGGTATTTTTAAATTTAGTCTTTGATTTCATTGTTGACCTATTAATTTATTTTTGTGTGTGTGTGGTACGCGGGCCTCTCACTGTTGTGGCCTCTCCCATTACAGAGCACAGGCTCCAGATGTGCAGGCTCAGTGACCATGGCTCACAGTCCCAGCTGCTTTGTGGCATGTGGGATTTTCCCAGACCGGGGCATGAAACCCATGTCCCCTGCATCGGCAGGCAGACTCTCAACCACTGCGTCACCAGGGAAGCCCAGATCTATTAATTTTTTAATAACATGTTTTTTACTCTCCATGTAATTGGCTTTTTTTTTTTTTGCCTTATTTTTCTTTCTGTGGATGCTTTCAACTTTCATGCCATTGTGGTCAGAAAATATGCTTGAAATAATTTCTATCTGCTTAAATTGGTTGAGGCTTGTTTGTGTCCTACTATGTTGTCTATACCAGAGAATGTTCCATGCACACTTGAAAAGAATATGTATTCTGTATTTTGGATGTAGTGTCCTATAGATATCAATTAAGCCAATTGTTTTATTGTGTCATTTAGGGTCTCTGTTGCTTTGATTTTCTGTGTGGAAGATCTGTCCATTGATATCAGTGGCATTTTAAAGTCTCCTACTGTTATTGTATTCCTGTCAATTTATACTTTATGTCTGTTAATATTTGTTTTATGTATTTAGTTGCTCCTATATCAGGTGCACATTTGCTAATAAGTATAATATCTTCTTCTTGTATTGATCCTTTTACCATTGTATAGTGTATTTATCTTTCTTTATGGCCTTTATTTAAAATTCGATTTTATCTTATATGAGTACTGCCACCTCTCTTCCCTGTCATTTCCATTTTCATGAAATATCTTTTTCCATCACGTCACTTTCAATCTATATATGTCCTTCACCCTAAAGTGGGTCTACTGTAGGCAGCATATTGTAGGTTCTTGTGTTATTATCCAATCTGTCACTCTATGTCTTTTGATTGGAGCATTTAGTCCTTTGACATTTAAGGTAATTATTTTTATGTTTGTGTTTATTGTCATTTTAAATATTATGTTCCAGCATTTTGGTATTCCTTCTTGTTCCTTTCTTTTTATTTTATTTATTTTTTAACATCTTTATTAGAGTATAAATGCTTTACAATGGTGTGTCAGTTTCTGCTTTACAACAAAGTGAATCTGTTATATATATATATACATATGTCCTCATAATTCTTCCCTCTTGCATCTCCCTCCCTCCCACCCTCCCTATCCCACCCTTCTACGTGGTGACAAAGCACTGAGCTGATCTCCTTGTGCTATGCAGCTGCTTCCAACTAGCTATATATTTTACATGTGGTAGTGTATATATGTCCATGACACTCTCTCACTTTGTCCCAGCTTACACATCTCCCTCCCCATGTCCTCAAGTCCATTCTTTAGTAGGTGTGGGTCTTTATTCCCGTCTTGCCCCTAGGTTCTTCATGGCAATTGTTTTTTTTAGAATCCATATATATGTGTTAGCGTATGGTATTTGTTTTTCTCTTTCTGACTTACTTCACTCTGTATGACAGACTCTAGGTCCTTCCACCTCACTACAAATAACTCAATTTCGTTCCTTTTTACGGCTGAGTAATATTCCATTGTATATTTGTGCCATATCTTCTTTATCCATTCATCTGTTGATGGACACTTAGGTTGCTCCCATGTCCTGTCAATTGTAAATGGAACTGCAATGGATATTTTAGTACAGGACTCTTTTGACTTGTGGTTTTCTCAGGGTATATGCCTAGTAGTGGCATGGCTGGGTAGTATGATAGGTCTATTTTTAGTTTTTTTAAGGAACCTCCATATTCTTCTCCATAGTGGCTGTAGCAGTTTACATTCCCACCAACAGTGCAAAAGGGTTCCCTTTTCCCGCACCCTCTCCAGCATTTATTGCTTGTAGATATTTTGATGATGGCCATTCTGACCGGTGTGAAATGACATCTTATTGTAGTTTTCATTTGGATTTCTCTAATGATTAATGATGTTGAGCATTATTTCATGTGTCTGTTGGCAATCTGTGTATCTTCTTTGGAGAAATGTCTATTTAGATCTTCTGCCCATTTTTGTATTAGGTTGTTTGTTTTTTTTGATATTGAGCTACATGAGTTGCTTTTATGATTTGGAGATTAATCCTTTGTTTGTTGCTTCATTTGCAAATATATTCTCCCATTCTGAGGGTTGTCTTTTTGTCTTGTTCATGGTCTCCTTTGCTGTTAAAAAGCTTTTAAGTTTCATTAGGTCTCATTTGCTTATTTTTGTTTCTATTTCCATTTCTCTAGGAGGTGGGTCAGAAAGGATCTTGCTGTGATTTCTGTCATAGAGTGTTCTGCCTATATTTTCCTCTAAGAGTTTGATGGTGTCTGGCCTTATATTTAGGTCTTTAATCCATTTTGAGTTTATTTTTGTGTATGGTGCTCGGCAGTGTTCTAATTTCATTCTTTTAAATGTAGCTGTCCAGATTTCTCAGCACCACTTATTGAAGAGCCTCTCTTTTTTTCCAATGTATATTCTTGCCTCCTTTATCAAAGATAAGGTGACCATATGTGCATGGGTTTATCTCTTGGCTTTCTGTCCTGTTCCATTGATCTATATTTCTGTTTTTGTGCCAGTACCATACTGTCTTGATAACTGTCACTTTGTAGTATAGTCTGAACTCAGGAACCCTGATTCCTCCAGCTCCATTTTTCTTTCTCAAGATTTCTTTTGTTATTCAGGTTCTGTCGTGTTTCCATACAAATTGTGAAATTTTTCGTTCTAGTTCTGTTAAAAATGCCAGTGGTAGTTTGATAGGGATTGCATTGAATTTGTAGATTGCTTTGGGTAGTAGAGTCATTTTCACAATGTTGATTCTTCCGATCCAAGAACATGCTATATCTCTCCATCTACTTGTATCATCTTTAATTTCTTTCATCAGTGTCTTACAATTTTCTGCCTACAGTTCTTTTGTCTCCTTAGGTAGGTTTATTCCTAGATATTTTATTCTTCTTGTTGCAATGGTAAATGGGACTGTTTTCTGAATTTCACTTTCAGATTTTTCATTATTAGTGTTTGGGGATGCAAGAGATTTCTGTGCATTAATTTTGTATCCTGCTATTTTACCAAATTCATTGATTAGCTATAGTAGTTTTCTGGTAGCATCTTTAGGATTCTCTATGTATATTATCATGTCATCTGCAAACAGTGACAACTTTACTTCTTCTTTTCCATTTTGGATTCCTTTTATTTCTTTTTCTTCTCTGATTTTGTTGGCTAAGACTTCCAAAACTATGTTGAATAATAGTGGTGAGAGTGGGCAACCTTGTCTTATTCCTGATCTTAGTGGAAATGGTTTCAGGTTTTCACCATTGAGGATGATGTTGGCTGTGGGTTTGTCATATATGGCCTGTATTATGTTGAGGAAATTTCACTCTATGCCTACTTTCTGGAGGGTTTTTTTCATACATTGGTGTTGAATATTGTCAAAAGCTTTCTCTGCATCTATTGAGATGATCGTATGGATTTTCTCCTTCAATTTGCGAATATGGTGTATCACATTGATTGATTTGCATATACTGAAGAATCCTTGCATTCCTGGGATAAATCCCACTTGATCACGATGTATGATCGTTTTAATGTGCTGTTCGATTCTGTTTGCTAGTATTTTGTTGAGGATTTTTGCATCTATGTTCATCAGTGATATTGGCCTGTAGTTCTTTCTTTGTGACATCTGTGTATGGTTTTGGTATCAGAGTGATGGTGTTCTCGTAGAATGAGTTGGGAGTGTTCCTCCCTCTGCTATATTTTGGAAGTGTCTGAGAGGATAGGTGTTAGCTTCTCTCTAAAAGTTTGGTAGAATTCGCCCTTAAAGCCATCTGGTCCTGGACTTTTGTTTGTTGGAAGATTTTTAATCACAGTTTCAATTACAGTGCTTGTGACTGGTCTTTTTGTATTTTCTATTTCTTCCTGGTTCAGTCTCAGAAGGTTGCGCATTTCTAAGAATTTGTCCATTTCTTCAAAGTTGTCCATTTTATTGGCATAGTGTTGCTTGTAGTAATCTCTCATGATCCTTTGTATTTCTGCAGTGTCACTTGTTACTTCTCATTCTTCATTTCTAATTCTATTGATTTGAGCCTTCTCCCTTTTTTCTTGATAAGTCTGGCTAATGGTTTATCAATTTTGTTTACCTTCTCAAAGAACTGGCTTTTAGTTTTATTGATATTTGCTCTCATTTCCTTCATTTCTTTTTCATTTATTTCTAATCTGATCTTTATGATTACTTTTCTTCTGCTAACTTTGGGGTTTTTCTGTTCTTCTTTCTCTAATTGCTTTAGATGTAATGTTAGGTTGTTTACTTGAGATGCTTCTTCTTTCTTAAGGTAGGCTTGTATAGTTATAAACTTCTCTCTTAGAACTGCTTTTGCTGTATCTCATAGGTTTTGGGTCATTGTGCTTTCATTGTCACTTGTTTTTAGGTATTGTTTTGATTTCTTCTGATTTCTTCAGTGATCGCTTGGTTGTTAAGTAGTGTGTTGTTTAGCCTCCATGTGTTTGTATTCTTACAGATTTTTTCCTGTAATTGATATTTCGTCTCATAGCATTGTGGTCAGAATAGATACTGTATATGATTTCAATTTTCTTAAATTTACCAAGGCTTGTTTTGTGACCCAAGATATGATCTATGATGGAGACTGTTCCGTTAACACTTGAGAAGAATGTGTATTCTGTTGTTTCGGGGTGGAATGTCCTAAAAATATCAATTAAGTCTATCTTGTTTAATGTATAACTTAAAGCTTCTGTTTCCTTATTTATTTTCATTTTGGATTATCTGTCCATTGGTGAAACTGGTGTGTTAAAGTTCCCTACTATGATTGTGTTACTGTCGATTTCCCCTTTCATGGCTGTTAGTATTTGCCTTATGTATTGAGTTGCTCCTATGTTGTGTACATAAATATTTACAATTGTTAAATCTTCTTCTTGGATTGATCCTTTGATCATTATGTAGTGTCCTTTTTTATCTCTTGTAACTGTCTTTGTTTTTAAAGTTTATTTTGTCTGATATGAGAATTGCTACTCCAGCGTTCTTTTGATTTGCATTTGCATGCAATATCTTTTTCCATCCCCTCACTTACGTCTGTATGTGTCACTAGGTCTGAAGTGGTTCCCTTGTAGACCGCATATATACGGGTCTTATTTTTGTATCCATTCAGCCAGTCTATGTCTTTTGGTTGGAGCATTTAATCCATTTACATTTAAGGTAATTATCGGTATGTATGTTCCTAATACCGTTTCCTTAATTGTTTTTAGTTTAATATTGTAGGTCTTTTCTTTCTCTTTTTTTTCCTGTCCAGAGAAGTTCCTTTAGCATTTGTTGTAAAACTGGTTTTGTGGTGCTGAGTTCTCTTAGCTTTTGCTTGTCTGTAAAGCTTTTAATTTCTCCATCAAATCTGAATGAGATCCTTGCTGGATAGAGTAATCTTGGTTGTAGGATTTTCTCTTTAATCACTTTAAATATGTCCTGCCACTCCCTTCTGGCTTGCAAAGTACCTGCTGAGAGATAAGCTGTTAACCTGATGGGTTTTCCGTTATGTGTTACTTGTTTTATTTTTCCCCTGCTGCTTTTAATATTTGTTCTTTGTATTTAATTTTTGATAGTTGATTAATATGTGTATTGGTATGTTTCTCCTTGGATTTATCCTGTATGGGACTCTCTGTGCTTCCTGCACTTGTTTAACTATTTCCTTTCCCATATTAGGGAATTTTTCAACTATAATCTCTTCAAATACTTTCTCAGTCCTTTTTCTCTTCTTCTTCTGGGACCCCTATAATTCGAATGTTCATGCATTTATTGTTGTCACAGAGGTCTCTGAGACTGTCCTCAATTCTTTTCATTCTTTTTCCTTTATTCGGCTCTGCAGTTGTTATTTCCACTATTTTATCTTCCAGGTCACTTATCTGTATTTTTGCCTGAGTTATTCTGCTATTGATTCCTTCTAGCAAATTTTTAATTTCATTTATTGTGTTGTTCATCACTGTTTGTTTGCCCACTGGTTCTTCTAGGTCCTTGTTAAATGTTTCTTGTATTTTGTCCATTCTATTTCCAAGGTTTTGGATCATCTTTACTATCATTATTCTGAATTCTTTTTCAGGTAGACTGCCTATTTCCTCTTCACTTGTTAGGTCTGATGGGTTTTTGCCTTGCTCCTTCATCTGTTATGTGTTTCTATGTCTTCTCATTTTGCTTAAGTTACTGTGTTTGGGGTCTCCTTTTTGCAGGCTGCAGGATCATAGTTCCTGTTGTTTTTAGTGTCTGTCCCCAGTAGCTAAGGTTGGTTCAGTGGGTTATGTAGGCTTCCTGGTGTAGGGGACTAGTGCCTGTGTTCTGGTGGATGAGGCGGGCTCTTGTCTTTCTGGTGGGCAGGTCCACGTCTGGTGGTGTGTATTGGGGTGTCTGTGGCCTTATTATGATTTTAGGCAGCCTCTGTGCTAATGGATGGGGCTGTGTTCCTGTCTTGCTAGCTGTTTAGCATAGGGTGTCCTGCACTGTATCTTGCTGATCATTGAGTGGAGTTTGGACTTGGCTTTGAGATGGAGATCTCTGGAAGAGTTTTGCCATTTGATATTACATGGAGCTGGGAGGTCTCTTGTGTACCCGTGTTCTGAACTTGGCTCTCCCACCTCAGTGGCATAGCCCTGAGCCTGGCTGGAGCACCAAGAGCCTGTCCTCTACATGGCTCAGAATAAAATGGGAAAAAAAAGAAAGAAAGAAAAAAGAAGATAAAATAAAATAAAGTAAAATTAAATAAAGTTTTTAAAATAATTATTAAGAAAAAATATTTTTAAGTAATAATAAACAAAAAGAAAGCAGACAGAGAGAACCCCAGGACAAATGGTAAAAGTAAAGCTATACAGACAAAATCACACCCAGAAGCATACACATACACACTCACAAAAAGAGAAAAAGGGGAAAAAATATATATACATATCGTTGATCCCAATGTCCTCCTCCTTAATCTGGGATAATTTGTTGTCTATTCAGGTATTCCACAGAGACATGGTTGATTGTGGAGATTTAATCTGCTGCTCCTGAGGATGCTGGGAGAAATTTCCCTTTCTCTTCTTTGTTTGCACAGCTCCTGGAGTTCAGCTTTGGATTTTTACCCCCCCCCCACCCCGTGTGTAGGTCGCCTGAGGACATCTGTTCTTCGCTCATACAGGATGGGGTTAAAGGAGCAGCTGATTCGGATGCTCTGGCTCACTCAGACCAGGGGGAGGGAGGGGTACGGATGCACGGTGTGCCTACAGTGGCAGAGGCTGTCCTGACCTTGCACCAGCCTGAGGCATGCCATGCATTCTCCCTGGGAAGTTGTCCCTGGATCACGGGACTCTGGTAGTGGTGGGCTGCACAGGCTCCCAGGAGAGTAGGTGTGGATAGTGACATGTGCTTCCACACAGGTTTCTTTGTGGCTGCTGCAGCAGCCTTAGCATCCCATGCCCGTCTGTGGGGTCCGTGCTGATAGCCGCGGCTCACATCCATCTCTGGAGCTCATTTAAGCAGCACTCTTAATCTCCTCTCCTCACGCACCAGGAAACAAAGAGGCAAGAAAATGTCTCTTGTGTCTTTGACAGCTCCAGACTATTTTCTGGACCTTCTCCCAGCTAGCCGTGGTGCACTAGCCCACTTCAGGCTGTGTTCACGCAGCCAACCCCAGTCCTTTCCCGGGAATCCTACCTCCGAAACCCAAGCCTCAGTCCCCAGCCCCCGCCCGTCCCGGCAGGTGAGCAGACAAGCCTCTCGGGCTGGTGAGTGCTGGTCGGCACTGATCCTCTGTGCGGGAATCTTCCTAGCGTGTGGAAACCTTTTCTCCTTCACATCTCCCTCCCACTGGTGCAGGTCCTGTCCCTATTCTTTGTCTCTTTTTTTGTTTGTTTTTTCTTTTACCCTACCCAGGTTCTTGGGGAGTTTCTTGCCTTTTGGGAGGTCTAAGGTCTTATGCCAGCATTCAGTAGGTGTTCTGTAGGAGTTGTTCCACATGTAAATGTATTTCTGATGTATTTGTGGGGAGGAAGGTGATCTCCGCATCTTACTCTTCTGCTATCTTGAAGCTCCTCCAAGTTGTACTCACTCTGGCACAAGGTGGCCATTCCTGGTTTCACATCAACATGATCTCAGGCACAAACCTCCTTGTTTTTCCATGTTGTCTTTAAGTTACTTGTTGAAAGAACTGACCCGCAGTCCCAAGGACTGTCGTGGCTTCAGCTGGTGGGGCCCCTCCATAGCCGACAGCCTCAGTCAGGCCACCGTCTCCTCGGGCTCCAGGGCAGTTCAGTGACAGACCTCTTTTTCTTTTCGTTTTTCTTTTGTGGTTTGATGGTTTCCTTTTGAATTATGCTTAAATTCCCTTTTGTTTGGTTTTGGGGAATCTAGTAAGATTTTGATTTGTGATTACCCTGGTTTTCAAGTATGTTAGCCTGTTCTGTATCTACTTGCTTTAGGCTGATAGTCATATAAGTTCAAACACATTCTGGAAAAAAATCTACATTTTCTTTCACCCCACCCCCACATTTTATGACTTTGATGTCCTCTTTTACATCTTCATTTTATCCTTTTTACTTATAGTCTATTCCACAATTTCCTTTTGATTTTTTAAATATATATACAGGCTTATTCAAGTGATCTTCAATCCTTTGATATATTTTTTTCCTATTATGATTTTTCTCTTTCTTATAGATTCTTATTTCTTTTCTATTTAAAGAAGACCTTTTAATATTTCTTTTAGGTTAGGTTTAGCATTGCTGTATTCTTTTAGTTTTTCTTATCTGAGAAAATCTTTATCTCTTTTTCTATTCTAAATGGTAATCTTGCTGGGTAGAGAATCCTAGGTTGCAGGGTTTTCCCTTTCAGGACATTGAATATATTTCACGACTCCCTCCTGGCCTGCAACATATCTGTAGTAAAATTAGCTGATAGCCTTTTGGCGGTTCCCTTGTAACTAACTCTTTCTTTTTCCTCTTGCTGCCTTTAAAATCCTCTCTTTATCTCTAACTTTTGCTATTTTAATTATAATGCGTCTTAATATGTCTGTTTGTGTTCATCTTGTTTGGCACCCTCTGTGCTTCCTGTGCCTGGATATCTGTTTCCTTCTATAAGTTTGAGAAGTTTTCAGCTATAATTTCTTCAAATACATTTTTAATCCCCTTTTCTCTTTCTTCTCTTTCTGTGATCCCTATTATGTTTAGATTGGCATGCTTTAGATTATCCTATAGGTCTTGTATATTGCTTTCTTTTATTTGTCTTTTTGTCTGCTGTTCTGATGGATGATTTCTATTATTCTGTCTTCCAGATCACTTATTCATTCTTTTACATTCCTTAGTGTGCTGTTTATTGCCTTTAACTCAGTATTTATCTCATCAATTGAGTTGACAATCTTGTTGGCTCCTCTTTTTAGTTTCTAGTTCCTTGTTACAGTGATCTGCATTTCTATCAATAGCCTTTTTTAAATTCCTTCAGCACTTTTATTACTTCCTTTCTGAACTCAGGTTCTAGTAGACTAGAGAGGTCTGTTTCATTGTTTGTTCTTTCAGAGGAATTCTCTTGTTATTTTCATTGGGAGGGGTTCCTCTGCTTCTTCATTTCATTTATACTTCTCTGACTCTATGAATTTAGAAGAAACAGTTATCTATTATTGTCTTGAATGGTTCTTTTTATGTTGGAATGTTGCTGTGTAGGCTGCATGAGTCTATTTTGGTAGGAGGGGCTGTTTTTGTATGGATGCCTACCACATCTTTCCTCAGGTTGTGTTCACTGTTTTTCCCTTGACTGGGGGTGTTATTGGTGATATTGTTACCAGAGCTTGAACTAGGTGTTGGGCAGGGCCTCCTCTTTGCTTCTGTGGTTGTAACAGCCTTGTTGGGAGCAAGTTCTGCTCACAAATTTATGGAATAGAAACCCCCAAATCAGGTTCTATACAGTGAAGTAGCAGAACTGGAGCAATCTTACTCCAGGATTGGAGGAAAGGAGGCACTGAGTATTCCTCTTCAGGGGCTGTCCACCAAGAAGTGCAGTCTCTGACACCTGTCACCCATTGTGCATGCTTACAAAATACACTGTTGTTGGCACTGCCCTCAACCCCACCTCAGCTGTGGGAACACTGGCACATCTCTGGATTTCCCTCAGGCACTGTGTTCACAAAACCATCACAAATTTGCCAAAGACCGGCACTGGACCCACAGAGGTTGCACACCTGGGTCCACCATGGGAGTGCAGACACCAGCCCTGCCTCTGTATCCATGCATCCACAAAGCCCACCACTGCTGATATCAGACCTGCTCTGGCCACAGGAATGCCAGTAATCCTCTCAGATGTACTGCAACCTTTTTGGTCAAAAAGCTTCCAGGGGTGTAAATCCATTGAAGTTGCACAGCAGCTGGGAATCAACTCAGATTTCAACCCTGCCTCTGCATTTGGGCAACAAGCAGGTGATTTCATGCTTC
This sequence comes from Delphinapterus leucas, assembly GCF_059928025.1. Taxonomy (NCBI): domain Eukaryota; kingdom Metazoa; phylum Chordata; class Mammalia; order Artiodactyla; family Monodontidae; genus Delphinapterus; species Delphinapterus leucas. The sequence goes on along the minus strand of NC_143142.1, from coordinate 59,822,312 downwards.
CAGATCTCATAGAAGCAGAGGTGCACCTGCTATTAGCACACCAAGAATGAGGCTGCTATGGATGGGCCACAACCCCCTCACACACACACACATTTGTGCACGTGTTGACAATGGGACACTCATGGCAAACCTGGGCTCTGTCCTGCCCATATCCCCAGTTATGGCCCAGACCACACCCTTCTGTTTCCCTCTGCACAGCCAACCTCAATCCTTTCCCCAGGTATGTCCCCTGAGTTTCATCACCCACTTGCTGCATGCATCTCCAGCAGGCATATGTCTCAAGATGGGGAATGCAGCAAGGAGGCCAGGACCATCTATGCTTGTTTCTCTGTCCTGCCTGCCACAGGCCACCTGTTGCACTCTTCTCTGAGCCTCTGAGCCTCCGTATCTGTCCCAGCTGACCTCGCAGCCAGTGAGAGGTGTTCCCAGGTTGAGGGAACCTTTCCTCTTTCAAGCTTACTCCCAGGGTCACAAGTCCGGTCCCAATTCCTTTCCTTTCTTTCATCCTATGCAGTTGTGTGGTGATCTTTCTGGCAGTTTTTGTTATATGAGATCTGCCAGTGTTCAGTAGGTATTCTGTGAGAATTGTTTCCCATGTAGATTTATTTTTTTAAGATATATTTGTGAGGAAATGTGAGCACCATACCCTTCTAATCTGCCATCTTGATCTCCACTGACCTCACTATTTCATTTATGGCATCTTTTCCAGTCTTTTAACATCTTTGTCATTTTCCATGACCATTATGCTTATAAACCATGGCACTAAAAATTGAATTTAATACTCATATGTAGAATAAAGCAACACTTTTTTATCACTTATTCTAGCCACTTTTACACTTACTTTAATGTAAACTAAATTTATATAAATTTATTTAGCTTTTTTTGAAGTCACACTACAAGTTGGATTAAAATTGAATTTGCTGAAGCTCATACAGCTCAATATCAATAAAAAAAACCCCAATCCAAAAATGGGCAGAAGACCTAAATAGACATTTCTCCAAAGATATACAGATTGCCAACTAACACATGAAAAGACGCTCAACATCACTAATCATTAGAGAAATGCAAATAAAAACTACAATGAGGTATCACCACAAACTGGTCAGAATGGCCATCATCAAAAAATCTACAAACAAAAAATGCTTGAGAGGGTGTGGAGAAAAGGGAACCCTCTTGCACTGTGGGTGGGAATGTAAATTGGTACAGCCACTATAGAGAACAGTATGGAGGTTCCTTAAAAAACTAAAAATAGAACTATCATACAACCCAAAAATCCCACTACTGGGCATATACCCTGAGAAAACCATAATTCAAAAAGAGTCCTGTACCACAATGTTCATTGCAACACTACTTACAATAGACAGGATATGGAAGCAATGTAAGTGTCCATCAACAGATGAATGGATAAAGAAGATGTGGCACATATATACAATGGAACATTACTCAGCCATAAAAAGAAACGAAATTGAGTTATTTGCAGTGAGGTGGATGGACCTAGAGACTGTCATACAGAGTGAATTAAGTCAGAAAGAGAAAAACAAATATGTATGCTAACACATATATATGGAATATTTTTAAAAAATGCTTCTGAAGAACCTAGGGGCAGGATAGGAATAAAGATGCAGATGTAGAGTATGGACTTGAGGACACGGGGAAAGGGAAGGGTAAGCTGGGACAAAGTGAGAGAGTGGCATTGACATATATACACTACCAAATGTAAAATAAATAGCTGATAGGAAGCAGCCACATAGCACAGGGAGATCAGCTCGGTGCTTTGTGTCCACCTAGAGGGGTGGGATAGGGAGGGTGGGAGGGAGAAGCAAGAGGGAGGAGATAGGGGGATATATGTATCTGTATGTCTCTTTCACTTTGTTATACAGCAGAAGCTAACACACCATTTTAAATAAATTATATTCCAATAAAGATGTTAAAAAAAATGCTGGGGCTTCCCTGGTGGCGCAGTGGTTGAGAGTCCGCCTGCCGATGCAGGGGACACGGGTTCGTGCCCCGGTCCGGGAAGATCCTACGTGCCGCGGAACGGCTGGGCCTGTGAGCCGTGGCCGCTGAGCCTGTGTGTCCGGAGCCTGTGCTCTGCAACGGGAGAGGCCACAACAGTGAGAGGCCCGCGTACCACAAAAAAAAAAAAAAAAAAGCTGGAAAAGGGGAAGACAATTTAAGTCCAATAATTCATTCTGTAAGTAAATGGCAAAATACAAAAGAAGCTAAAAAAATACCAAGTTTTCTCTTCATCTTGGTTGCAAACTTTTAAATATTCAGGTATTTTGAATGCCTGTGGACTAGAAAAGGAGGAGAAAGGCCACTAAATTTTTGTCCAAATAACTTTTTTCTTCTATAGAGGAGGCTAAGAATAAACTGAGATGGTTGAATGGCTTTAATAAAGCAAGAAAAAACTGCAATTCCAGATTATGTGAACAATAAGGTGTTGTTTGTTAGCTTTAGAGATGGGGAAATAAGAATATCTCAGAATACTGTTTTGAGCCTTGTTACTCTGGGAAGGTTAAATTTTGTTCTTCTGAGAAGACAGAGGGATTGATGGGATGATATCAAATTCTAGGATTTCAAATTGCTTCCATGACTGAAAGTTTGACAGTTTCAAATGGAATAAAGGTGTTCCTTACAAAAGCTGCATAAGAACAAGTAAAAACAGGCTAGAATAAGTTTTGCGTGTATGTGAAAAAGACAAGCTTTATTGAGCCCCCAGCCCTAATTCTCTTTCTCCTGCACAGTCTGGGCTCCCCAGAGACACCCAGTCCAGCAGGCAAAAATGAGACCCACTTTCCGGCCAGCAGGGACATCTCTGCAGATGGTAGAGGGTTTGCCAATGTGCTGGTTGTTGCCACCTCTGAAGGGATGCTCAACAGGGTTCATGGCCACACCCCATATGCATGGCCAACAATTCCTCTTTGCCTTATACTTGTGGTAGGCAGAGCTGGCCTTCAGAATGGGCTTGTCAATGAGACCACCTCCAGCCACCACACTGTCAACAACTCTGTTGATGGAGGAGATGACCTTCTTGGAGCCCAAGGGCAGTTTCACTCTGGTCTTCTTTGTCTCAGGGTTGTGGGAGATGACAATCACATAGTTCCCAGAAGCTCTGGCCAGCATGCCCCGGTCACCAGGCTTCTCCTCCAGACAATATACGATGGTGCCATCGGGTATGGTGCCCACCAGCAGCATATTGCCGATGTTGAGCTGGGCGTTCTTGCCATAGTACACAAACTGGCCAGTGTGGATGCCCTCGGCGGCAATGAACAGCTCCATCCACTTCTTAAAACGGTACGGATCCTGGAAGACCACCTTGGCAAGGGGCACACAGCAACCCGGGTCACGGATGATGTCCTTCACGATGTCCTTGATGTAGCCGTGTCACTCGGCGAAGTCCACAGCTTGCAGACACGTGATGCCCTTTTGGTGGTTCACACACACGTGGAACACGGAGCCGGCACTCTTTCTCTGCCCAGGGATCATGCGGCCCATCACAGCAGTCTGCTTCTGAGTGCAGCCAAAAGAGCAGGCTAGAATAATTGTAAATGACATTTATCTCTAAATATTCATTCAACTAAAATCAGAACATAAGAGGGCAGTGATGTGAAACAAAATGCCTATAACAGAAAGTAACATTTTATAGATATTTATCCTGCTTAGTTGGACATTTTGACTAACTTCATACATTTTTAAGAAAAAAAATCATGCTTTCTTAATTATGATCTTTCTTGATATTCAAATATTTTCATTCTTCACTAAAGACTTATTAATATTAACTAACTTGTTTATAAGATTTGAATTTATTTCCTCCTCTACCACCTCTTTTATCTTCTCCATCTCTTCAGTCTTTCTAATCCATTTCTCAGGATTTTTGCTTACACTATTCCCCAATCAAAAATGTTCTCACCTCTTTCTGAGGAAACACTAATCACTTTATATACTTTATTCAAATCCTCACTATTACATACAGTCCTCCATGACTATCATAAGCTGTGTTATCACAAATCCATGCTGCTTTCCTAATTATCAAGTCTAAAGGCATATTTTCATTACTCATCTTCTTTGTACTATTTACTACATTTTAAGGTGGTTATCATCTCCTCAACTTTGACATTATCTTCCATAATGACTTTTGTTGTGAGCATGTCCTACGGTTTTGTCTGCTGTCACACCTGAGTCCATTTTGAGTGTCAACTTCGCAAACCATAGTCCTAATTAAGGGGCCCTGTAGAGTAAGCATCACATTTTTTTTCTCCTTGATATGACCTTCTAGGTATACCTCATTGGCCCTAAGATGGACATCTCTCCAAACAGCAGCCAGTAAACAGGAGGAGAAGTTTCACAGAGGGGTATCCCTGCACAGAATGTGGGAGCAGAAGTCTTATAGCAATATAGAACATGATTTGTGTAAAACATCGGTTTTGCATACATCATCTCACAATCTAGCACTCTGTAAGGTGTGGCAAAGAATTCATGTAGCTTAGATTCTGCTAAGTATCACCTAATTAGAAGTAAACTCTTTTACACAACTCTCACTACCTACATCTTCAAGCTTCTTAGTTCCTTGATGCCTTGGTTAAAATAGTTAAACAAAAACCTAGGGAAGAGGAGCAGTGGTTAGGTTCTGACCTATAGCATCAATTCTAGTGTAGCTGATATTCCCAGACACTAGAGAGCCTGGTCTTCTATAACCCAACAAAAACCAGTTGTGCTCCCACTCACCTCTTCATTGTATGTCAGAGCAGTTTACTAAAAATCCCCAGCTCATGACAAGATCATTCCCACTTTCACAACTTTTACTTTTTTGATCTTTTCACCAGGCAAGCCTTTGATTTCTCACTTCTCTAGAAAAATTCTACTTATTCTTCCAGGCTCAAGTGTCACCTCTTTAAACAAGCATTTTCTGTCCATTCACCTTATTGCCTAAGACTGCTTCCCTTCCTGTGAGTTTTTGTTGAATCTGTGGTCTCTTCCTTTAAGCTGGGTGCACAATGAATGACTTATGAGATTTTTAATTTTTCAAATGGTGGTGTCTTCTCCCGACTGAATTTCAGGTGCAGTGAGTACCATAAACATATTTAACCTTTTCTTGTATGTATCAGAGCACATAGAGAATGTTAATGAACTGATTGAATTAAATTGAAATAGATGGTATAAGATCAACATGCCCAACATTGACTATGTGCAGAACACTCTTGGCTGGAGATTGGATTTTTATTCAGTACACCAGCCCTACTAAAAATCTTAAATCAATAATATTATCTATTTTGCTACTGGTATAAATATTTTACATAAATTATTCTCCCCCTACCGGTGCCCTTTGGTAGTGCCCTCCCACACTGAATCTGGAGTGGATTTGCAAGTTGTTTTGGCCAATAAGAGTTAAAAATTTTTTCACAAGAGGTCTTTATCAGTCTTTTTCTGTTTTTTGGAACCAAGAGACTACCATGTGTCAAAGCAGAGCAAGCTTCCTGCAAGAGAAGAGATTATGTAGAGCAGAGAGAAGAAAATCCAGCTGAGGTTCTGCAGCTCAACCAGCCTGCCAGCTGACATGAGAGGGAGGCTATCTGGACCATTCCCTTTAGCTGAGCTGACTCAAACCAAAAAAGGCACGCATTCTACACACAGTATCATGAAATATAATACTGCTTGTTTGGACACAAAATATTTATTTATGTGACTCATTTTTGTAAATTTAAGACATAGATGTTGTTTACAAAGATGCAGAAGTTGTTCATATCACAAATCAATTAAAACATACATCAACCTACAGTGAAATAATGTCATGGCTGATGGAAATGGAAGTACACACATCTCTCCAAACTTATTTGAAATTTTAAAGCATATTGAAACTTTCCTTTGTTTTCTTGCCTTTTTTTAAATGTGTTTGCTTTTGCTTACAACAAGCCAAACAGCAAGCCTAACCATTTTTAAATTTTAGCCTTTATTTTCAATTCAAAAATAAGATTTTAAATATTTCTTCTTTAATGAGAAATAAACTATATTAAAATTTTCTTTGTTTCTAGAAACGAACATGACAAATGGGCCTATACAAGCAAATTAAAATTTTTTCATGACATGTTTTTAAGAAAGCAGGAATCAGTAATACAGCAGGTCTGAGTTATATGTCAAACATATGAGAGTTTAATATTTAAGTCTGTTAAGCTTGATTTTCACATTATATTGTAAAATTATCAAAGGCAAGAATCCTGTAATAAGCATTTTAAAAATCATATTAGTTTCAAGTGTACATCATTATAATGTGACATTTGTATATCCTACAAGTTGATCACAGCCACAAGCCTCATTACCATCCATCACCATCACCTCGTTGACCAACTTTACCCATCTTGCTCAATCCCGACTCCCTTTCCCTCTGATAACCACTAATCTTCTCTCTGTATCTATGAGTTTGTTACATTTAGTTTGTTAGTTTTCGTAGTTTTGTTTTTGTTTTTTTAAGATCCCACATATTAGAGATATTATATAGTATTTTTCTTTCTCTGTCTGACTTATTTCACTTAGAATAAAACCTTCAAGGTCCATTCATCTTGTGACAGATGGCAGAATTTCATTCTTTTTTATAGCCGAGTAATATTCCTTTGTGTGGGTATATCACCTCTTCTTTACCAATTCATCCACCAATGGACACTTGGCTTGTTCTTCTGTCTGATAGTTTCTTATTAGTGTATAGAAATACCACAGATTTCTGTATATTGATTTTGTATCCTGAGACTTTACTGGGTTCATTTATTAGTCCTAACAGTTTGTTGGTAGAGTCTTTAGTGTTTTCTGTATATAGTATCATGCCATCTGCAGATAGTGACAGTTTTGCTTCTTCATTTTTGATTTGGATGCATTTTACTTCTTCTCCTTGTTTATTTGCTGTGATTAAAACTTCCAACGGTATGTTGAATAAAAGTGGCAAGAATAGGCATCTTTGTCTTGTTCCTCACCTTGGAGGAAAAGCTTTCAGCTTTATACCACTAAGCATGATGTTAGCTGTGAGTTTGTTACATATGGCCTTTATTATGTTGATGTATATTTTCTCTATACTTTGTTGAGAGTTTTATCATAAATGAATGTTGAATTTTGTCAAATGCTTCTCCTGCATCTATTGAGATGATTATATAAATTGTATCCTTTATTTTTATTAGTATAGTGTATAACATTGATTGATTTGATATTGTTGAATCATCCTTACATCCCAGGAGTAAATCTGACTTGATTGTGTTATATGATTATTTTAATTTGTTTTTGGATTCTGTTTCCTAATATTTTGTTGAGGGTTTTTGCATCTATGTTCATCAGTGATATTGTCCTGTAATTTTCTTTTTTAGTGATATTCTTGTCTGGTTTTGGTATCAGAGTAATGCTGACTTCATAAAATATGTTTAGGCGTCCCTCCTCTTCAATTTTTAAGAAGAGTTTGAGAAGGATAGGTATTAAATCATTTTTAGATTCTTTTTTTTTTTTTTTTGAATTTGCCAGTGAAGCTGTATGGTCCTAAGCTTTTGTTTGTTGGGAGATTTTTATTACCATTTTAATTTTCTTACTAGTAATTGGTCAATTCAGATTTTCTATTTCTTCATGATTCAGTCTTTGAAAATTGTATGTTTCTAAGACTTTACCTATTTCTTCTAGGTTGTCCAGTGTGTTGCATAATTGTTTGTAGTAGTCTCTTATGATCCTTTTTGGTATCAGCTGTAACTTCTTTTTCATTTTTGATTGTAATTATTTGGTCCTCTCTCTTTTTATCTTGATGAATCTGGTTAAAGCTTTGTTGATTTGTTTATATTTCTAAATAAATTCTCTAAGTTTTATTAATATTTTCTATTGTTTTTTAGTCTCTTATTTATTTCTGCTCTGATCTTTATTATTTCCTTTCTTCTTCTACATTTGGGCTTACTTTTTCCTCTTTTTCTAGTTCCTTTAGATGTACATTTTACATGTTTTTAGCCACTACATATTGGCATCTTTTCTGTTAGCAAAAGCTAATCAATTTCTGAAATGTTTTTAGGATGACAATGACACCAGATTGTATTAGTCAGAGGTGGAAGATTTAGCACCCAGGTTATAATCTGAGGAACACATGGAAACACAATACTTTTTCCTCTTTTTCTAGTTCCTTTAGATGTACATTTTACATGTTTTTAGCCACTACATATTGGCATCTTTTCTGTTAGCAAAAGCTAATCAATTTCTGAAATGTTTTTAGGATGACAATGACACCAGATTGTATTAGTCAGAGGTGGAAGATTTAGTACCCAGGTTATAATCTGAGGAACACATGGAAGCACAACCTTCTTTTATGAGATGCCTGTTCCAGCCTGGAATTCTCTCACTGCAGACTACCTGGGAGGATAATAATATTACAAATTTAGTTACACAGTTTGTTCTGCTGATTTTATTTAGTCAAGCATCTAATTCTTGAGAACATGAGATACAAGACAGTCTCTGTATTTTCTGGAAGAGTTTATATAATATTGGGATTACTTCATAATTATGAGGTAGAACCATCTGCAAATTACTTTGATTCTTTTATATATTGATGCTGATTAACTTTTCACAAGTGATTCAAATCTTTAATGGTTATAAGACTGTGATGTGTTTTACACTTCTACTTTTCCAAAATTTCATAGGTTATATTTAAAAGGAAATTTTCTACTTAATTTACATTTTCAAATTTATATTTTTGTATATTTTTAAAGAACTCTGTTTCACTATTTCATATTATCATTTTTTCTAAATTTTTGGTAAATTTTGTCAGTCAATTATGTCTATTTCAGTAGATTTTTCAAAAAAAGTTTGCTTTTGATTTTGTTGACTCTCCATTTTAATTTCAATAGCAGTTTATTTATCACTTTCTCTGTTTTAATCCCTTTTATTTACAATTGTTCTTTTAAATATCTTAAATTGGATATTTAGCTTATTAAATGTTGGTTTCTTTTTTTCAAATATAAACCATTTAGTATGTTGGAGAAGGAAATAATTTTCCTCTACCCTTTCTAGGTTATGGCTAGCCTAATAATTAAATTGACAAGAGACAAATTAACAGGAATAAATTAAATTTGTTACATGCATATGGGGGTACCACTAGAAAAATGAGACTCAAGAACAAGTTAGAAAATTGAAGTTTATATACGATCTGAGAGAAGGAGAAAGGGGTAGGGGCTTGGGACTTCACGGAAGAGGAAGACGATTCATGTGGAGATGAAATAACAAATGTTTGGTAAACAAATTGTTTGCTGTGCCAGGCAAAGACAATAAGACACAAAGCAACAGAGTCTGATCTCTAGACCCCACTGAATTACCCTACCACACCAAGTCCATATTTTTTATAAGTATCTGTGGTGATAGTGCTCTTGCTGGACCAAGCCCTTTACCAAAATTATTTTAAGTAGTTAAGGAGGAGATTAAAAAAAAGACTTCCTGGGTCTCCTGTTTCTTAAAAATAATCAGCCTAAACTAATCCTCATGCCAAAAGGATACACTTTTGGGTATCAAATTTTGCTCCCTTATAAATGTAAGTGTAAAACATTTCTAAATGATGCTATTTAGACTCTTCAAGTTTTGATGTACTATATTTATATTATACTTATTTCAAATATTTTCTATTTTCCATCGTGATGTACTATTTAGTTTGCTTTCCCTTAAGCATTTAAGCTAAGATGTAAGCATTAAGTAAGATGTAAGCATCAGTCTATAATCCGTGACATTTTCTATCAAAAAGTATTTATCTATTGTCTCAACCCAATTTTGGTAATACAATTCAATAAAATTGATGGTAAGAGTTTGCCATGGCACTGCTTACATTATAGAGTTTATTTGATTTTTATTTAGGATAAAATTGAGTTCTACACAAATATTGGCATCTGAAGACTGCCTTACTTAATGTATATAAATAAAGTTTTTGCTTCCTATTTGTTTTTTAATATTTAAGGAGTATACACTGTGTGTCAGCTAATGTGACAAATGTTTCAAATACGGAATCTCATTTCATCTTTTATTTTTTTATTTATTTTATCTTATTTTTATTTTTGGCTGTATTGGGTCTTTTGTTGCTGTGCATGGGCTTTCTCTAGTTGCAGCAAGTGGGGGCTACTCTTCATTGTGCAGCAGGGGCTTCTTATTGTGGTGGCTTCTCTTGTTATGGAGCATGGGCTGTAGGCATGTGGGCTCAGTAGTTGTGGCTCATGGGCTCTAGAGCACAGGCTCAGTAGTTGTAGTGCTTGGTCTTAGTTGCTCCGTAGCATATGGGATCTTGCCAGACCAGGGCTTGAACCCATGTCCCCTGCATTGATAAGTGGGTTGTTAACCACTACGCCACCAGCAAAGCCCTCATCTTTTATTTTAACATACCTTATCTGCATTTCTCCCAAACTTGTTACATACAAATTAAATAGATTACTGTTCATATGCAGTTACCTAACTTTCAGATTTTTGAATCAAATTAAAGAATAAAACCAATTTTCTTACAGAATGTAATAATTCAGACATTCACCTATTGTTCTATGTTTAAAAAATGTGTGTGTGTTAAAAGAAATGAAGAAAAATAATAAAAATAAAGCAGGGTAATGAAAAAAACACTCTCACTATTCAACTTTGAGGCAGGAGGTAGATGGGCTCCAGGTAGGACATTTACAACTGACCTTCTGTTTATATTTCATGGGGCAGGAAAAAGTGGGCTTCAGGCCAGACACTTACAACTAGCCTCCTGTTTGCATTTCCTGAGACAGAAGCTAGGTGGGCTTCAGGTTAGACATTTAAAATCAGCCTCCTGTTTGCTCTCTGAAATGAAGTAATGACAGAGACAAGGTAAATAGCCAAGCTTTGTCTCTTGTGGACACTTTAAGACAACAGTCATAGCAAGAACAAGAAGGAGCAAAACCTTGTTTGAGTAAAGGATCAAGAGAACACCGCTTACCCTCCCCCCCGCCCCCGTCCTTCCTTGAGGCAAGGGAGATACTATGCATGCACAGAGAAGCTCCTTGCGGGTCAAAAATCAGGGGACAATGCCAGGCCATAATGAGTCTTGGTTCTCCCAGATGCCTTTTCATTGAGATCCATCTTGGCTAAGAGGTGTGTGTGCACCTAGGGGTCAGGTACTGAAACAAATTAGTCACGGAGACAAAACAAGATGATTGGCCAGAAGGAAGACAAGGACCTGAAAGAACTGTCCTATATAAATGACTTAACTGCCTCTTTACTGTGCTCCTCCTCATTAGGGAGGACACCGACACCCTTTCTCTCCAGGTGTGCATCTCTGCCTTGCTTCTATCTTAACTAAACAAACTGCTTCTCTGTGTGCTCTCCCACTTGTTGTTCTGTGACTCTAATAATAAACATTTTACCGGTTTTTACAGTTTTGTCTCTGTGAGAAATGCATTTTTCACTGGGGGCAAGAACCAGGGAAAAATAGCTTCTAGCCTCTAGCCCTTGCTGGTCTGGTGGCTAGGATTCCTGGTTTTCTTCCAGGTTACCAAGGTTCAATTCCTAGGCAGGGAATTAAGATCTTGCTTCATGCCACCTCTCACTGCTCCCTCTCTGAGATTAATTTGATTTAATAGGGAAAATACATTCCTTTTTTAGATTTGTTGAAAGTAACTCCATTTAAGTAAAATGATATCTGTAGAGTTCTTTGAAGATTTCACATTTTCTGATAAAATTTCAGGCATAGAAAAGCACACCAGACTAGTCCTAAGCCCTTCCATGCAAAAAATAGTATAGCTACAATTAGTGATTTTGCCTGACGTTAACAAATGCCTGAGGGCATCTCAATCTCTGCAGACAAGTTCTCCAGGATTTAATTATCTCTATCCTCCTATTCTTCATAGAACTATACTGTTTCTAACATACCTTGTTTCAGACATAGGTCAAATTATGCAACTGTCAATTTTTAATATTTGTGATATTTTTTAACAAATGAAGTGTGCAAGAAGACTGCAGTACTGGAGGTTGTAGGAGCCAGCGCATTTATGGAAGAGATAGCTTAGTTCATTGAATAATAATTTGAAGAACCCAGGGACACAGGAATTTTGTTCTTAAATCTCAAGAACTGTTTTCTCTCTTTGCTTGTGATCATTAGGAGAGAGAAAAAGAAGTGAGCATTCTGGGTTTTAGTTCTGTCCTTATTATCTGTTATCTCAGTACATCAATTTTGCACATCACTGCATTTTTCAATTTTTTTCATCTTTAAAATGGAAAAGCAAACTGGCTGAACTATGTCTCCTCTAGTTTTAGAAGTCTAAGCTTTGATGATGGTTATTATGGAAATTTTCATTAAATTTGGACTCATTTTTCTTAAAAGTAGATTGCTGAGGGAAATTTAATATTTTGTTTTATTATAATATAAATATGTATATAGATGAAATTCTATAACTTTTTAAATTATATCATTTTCATCCTTGAAAAAAAAATTTTTTTTTGGCTATGCCAGTGACATGGAATACATAAAGTCATTTTGAAATGAATTCCTGTAAGTAAGTTACACAGTTCTGAAACTTATAGATTTTTCCAGCCTTCAGGTGGCATTTTGGTGTTGGAAATCAAGCATTTATTTGGTATGCTGGTTATTACAACTTCCCATAGTACCAAACTACGTACCTTTTCTTTGCCTCTGGAGAATATAGCTCCTTACAAATGTGTTAGAGTCAATTTTTAAGCAAATTGTACTTCTGTACTTTTAGTTTTTTTAAGGAATCTCTATACTGTTCTTCATAGTGGCTGTATCAATTTACATTGCCACCAAAAGTGCAAGAGGTTTCCCTTTTCTCCATACCCTCTCCAGCATTTAAGGTTTGTAGATTTTTTCATGATGGCCATTCTGATTGGTGTGAGGTTATAATTAATTGTAGTATTGATTTGCATTTCTCCAATAATTAGTGATGTTGAGCATCTTTTCATGTGTTTGTTGTCCCTCTCTATGGCTTCTTTGGAGAAATGGCTATGTAGGTTTTCCACACATTTTTTCATTTTTTTTAACATCTTTATTGGAGTAAAATTGCTTTACAATGGTGTGTTAGTTTCTGCTTTATAACAAAGTGAACCAGTTATACATATACATATGTCCCCATATATCTTCCCTCTTGCATCTCCCTCCCTCCCACCCTCCTTATCGCACCCCTCTAGGTGGTCACAAGGCAACCAGCTGATCTCCCTGTGCTATGTGGCTGTTTCCCACTAGCTATCTATTTTACGTTTCCTAGTGTATATATGTCCATGTCACTCTCTCACATTGTCCCAGCTTACCCTTCCCACTCCCCATATCCTCAAGTCCATTCTCTAGTAGGTCTGCACGTTTATTCCCATCTTGCCCCTAGGTTTTTTTTTTTTAACATCTTTATAAGAGTATAATTGCTTTACAATGGTGTGACAGTTTCTGCTTTATAACAAAGTGAATCAGTTATACATATACATATGTTTCCATATCTTTTCCCTCTTGCATCTCTCTCCCTCCCACTCTCCCCAACCCACCTGTCTAGGTGGTCAAAAGGCACTGAGCTGATCTCCCTGTGCTACGTGGCTGCTTCTCACTAGATACCTATTTGACATGTGGTAGTGTATACATGACCATGCCACTCTCTCACTTTGTCCCAGCTTACCCTTCCCCCTCCCTGTACCCTGAAGTCCATCCTCTCGTAGTTCTGCATCTTTATTCCCGTCTTGCCCCTAGGTTCTTCTGACCATTTTATTTTTTTTTATATTCCATATATACGTGGTATTTGTTTTTCTCTTTCTAACTTAGCATATGGTATTTGTTTTCCTCTTTCTAACTTACTTCACTCTGTATGACAGTCTCTAGGTCCGTCCACCTCACTACAAATAACTCAATTTCATTCCTTTTTATGGCTGAGTAATATTCCATTGTATATATGTGCCACATTTTCTTTATCCATTCATCTGTTGATGGACACATTGGTTACTTCTATGTCCTGACCATTGTAAATAGAGGGGTAATGAATATTTTGGTACATGACTCTTTTTGAATTATGGTTTTATCAAGGTATATGCTCAGTAGTGGTATTGCTGGGTCGCATGGTAGTTCTATATTTAGTTTTTTAAATAATCTCCATACTGTTCTCCATTATGGTTGTATCAATTCACATTCTCACCAACAGTGCAAGAGGGTTCCCTTTCCTCCACACCCTCTCCAGCATTTATTGCTTGTAGAGTTTTTGATGATGGCCATTCTGACCGGTGTGAGATGATATCTCATTGTAGTTTTGATTTACATTTCTCTAATGATTAATGATGTTGAGCATTCTTTCATGTGCTTGTTGGCAGTCTGTATATCTTCTTTGTAGAAATGTCTATTTAGGTCTTCTGCCCATTTTTGTATTAGGTTGTTTGTTATTTTAATGTTGAGCTGCATGAGCTGCTTGTAAATTTTGGAGACTAATCCTTTGTCAGTTGCTTCATTTGCAAATATTTACTCTCATTATGAGGGTTGTCTTTTTGTCTTGTGTATGGTTTCCTCTGTGGTGCAAAAGCTTTGAAGTTTCATTAGGTCCCATTTGTTTATTTTTGTTTTTATTTCCATTTCTCTAGGAGGTGGGTCAAAAAGAATCATGCTGTGATTTATGTCATAGAGTGTTCTGCCTATGTTTTCCTCTAAGAGTTTGATGGTGTCTGGACTTACATTTAGGTTTTAATCCATTTTGAGTTTATTTTTGTGTATGGTGTTAGGGAGTGTTCTAATTTCACTCTTTTACATGTAGCTGTCCAGTTTGCCCAGCACCACTTATTGAAGAGGCTGTCTTTACTCCACTGTATATTCTTGCCTCCTTTATCAAATGTAAGGTGACCATATGTGCATGGGTTTATCTCTGGGTTTTCTATTCTGTTCCATTGATCTATATTTCCGTTTCTGTGCCAGTATCATACTGTCTTGATTATGGTAACTTCTGAAGTCACAGAGCCTGATTCTTCCAGCTCCATTTTGATTTCTCAAGATTGCTTTGGTTATTTGGGGTCTTTTGTGTTTCCATGCAAATTGTGAAGTTTTTTGTTCTAGTTCTGTGAAAAATGCCAGGGATAGTTTGATAGGGATTACATTGAATCTGTAGATTTCTTTGGGTAGTATATTCATTTTCATAATGTTGATTCTTCCAATCCAAGAACACGGTATATCTCTCCGTCCATTTGTATCATCTTTAATTTCTTTCATCACTGTCATAATTTTCTGCATACAGGTCTTTTGTCTCCTTAGGTAGGTTTATTCCTAGAGATTTTATTCTTTTTCCTGCAATGGTAAATAGGAGTGTTTTCTTAATTTCATTTTCAGATTTTTCATCATTGGTATATAGGAATGCAAGAGATTTCTGTGCATTAATTTTGTATCCTGCTACTTTACCAAATTCATCAGTTAGCTCTAGTTGATTTCTGGTAGCACCTTCAGGATTCTCTACGTATAGTATCATATGATCTGCAAACAGTGACAGCTTTACTTCTTCTTTTCCAGTTTGGATTCCTTTTATTTCTTGTTCTTCTCTGATTGTGGTGGCTAAAACTTCCAAAACTATGGTGAATATCAGTGGTGAGACTGGGCAACCTTGTCTTTTTCTGGATCTTAGTGAAAATGATTTCAATTTTTCACCATTGAGAATGATGTTTTCTGTGAGTTTGTCATATATGGCCTTTATTATGTTGAGGAAAGTTCCCTCTATGCCTACTTTCTGTAGGGTTTTTATCATAAATCAGTGTTGAATTTTGTCAGAAGCTTTCTCTGCGTCTATTGAGATGATCATATTTTTTCTCCTTCAATTTGTTAATATGGTGTATCACATTGATTTATTTGTGTTTATTGAAGAATCCTTGCATTCCTGGGTTAAACCCCACTTGATCATAATGTATGATCCTTTTAGTGTGCTGTTTGATTCTGTTTGCTAGTATTTTGCTGAGGATTTTTGCATCTCTGTTCATCAGTGGTATTGGTCTGTAGTTTTCTTTCCTTGTGAAATCTTTGTCTGGTTTTGTTATCAGAGTGATGGTGGCCATGGAGAATGAGTTTTGGAGTGTTCCTCCCTCTGCTATACTTTGGAAGAGCTTGAGAAGGATAGGTGTTAGCTCTTCAATAAATGTTTGGTAGAATTCTCTTGTGAGGCCTTCTGGTCTGGGGCTTTTATTTGTTGGGAGATTTTTAATCACAGTCTCAACTTCAGTGCTTGTGTTTGGTCTGTTTATATTTTATATTTCTTGCTGGTTCAGTCTCAGCAGGTTGTGCATTTCTAAGAATTTGTCCATTTCTTCCAGGTTGTCCATTTTATTGACATATAGTTGCTTGTAGTAATCTCTCATGATCCTTTGTATTTCTGCAGCATCAGTTGTTATTTCTTCTTCATTTCTAATTCTATTGATTTGATTCTTCTCCCTTTCTTTCTTGATGAATCTGGCTAATGGTTTATCAATTTTGTTTATCTTATCAAAGAACCAGCTTTTAATTTTATTGATCTTTGTTATTGTTTCCTTCATTGCTTTTTCATTTATTTCTATTCTGGTCTTTATTATTTCTTTCCTCCTGCTAACTTTTGGGTTTTTTTTTTTTCTTCTTTCTCTAATTGCTTTAGGTGTAACGTTAGGTTGTTTACTTGAGATGTTTCTTGTTTCTTAAGGTAGGATTGTATTGCTGTAAACTGCCCTCTTAGAAATGCTTTTTCTGCATCCCATAGATTTTGGGTTGTTGTGTTTTCATTGTCATTTGTTTCTAGATATTTTTTTATTTCCTCTTTGATTTCTTCAGTGATCTCTTTGTTATTAAGTAGTGTGTTGTTTAGCCTCCATGTGTTTGTATTTCTTATAGGTTTTTTCCTGTAATTTATATCTAGTCTCATAGCATTGTGGTCAGAAAAGATACTTGATATGATTTCAATTTTCTTATATTTACCAAGGCTTGACTTGTGCCCCAAGATATGATCTATCCTGGAGAATGTTCCATGAGCACTTGAGAAGAATGTGTATTCTATTTTTTTTGGATGGAATGTCTTATAAATATCAGTTAAGTCCATCTTGTTTAATGTATCATTTAAAGCTTCTGTTTCCTTTCTTATTTTCATTTAGGATGATCGCTCTATTGGTGAAAGTGAGGTGTTAAAGTCCTCTACTGTGTGTTACTGTCGATTTCCCCTTTGATGGCTGTTAGTATTTGCCTTATGTATTGAGGTGCTGCTTTGTTGTGTGCATAAATATTTACAGTTGTTATGTCTTCTTCTTGGATTGATCCCTTGATCATTATGTAGTGTCCGTCTTTTTCTGTTCTAATAGCCTTTGTTTTAAAGTCTATTTTGTCTGGTATGAGAATGGCTACTCCACCTTTCTTTTGATTTCCATTTGCGTGGAATAACTTTTTCCATCTCCTCACTTTCAGTCTGTATGTGTCCCTAAGTCTGAAGTGGGTCTCTTGTAGACAGCATATATAAGGGTCTTGTTTTTGTATCCATTCAGCCAATCTATGTCTTTTGGTTGGAGCATTTAATCCATTTATATTTAAAGTAATTATTGTTATGTATGCTCCTATTACCATTTTATTAATTGTTTTTGGCTTATTATTGTAGGTATTTTCCTTCTTTTGTGTTTCCTGCCTAGAGAAGTTCCTTTAGCATTTGTTGTAAAGCTGGTTTGGTGGTGCTGAATTCTCTTAGCTTTTGCTTGTTTGTAAACTTTTAAATTTCTCTGTCAAA
Organism: Delphinapterus leucas; assembly: GCF_059928025.1. Lineage (NCBI taxonomy): Eukaryota > Metazoa > Chordata > Mammalia > Artiodactyla > Monodontidae > Delphinapterus > Delphinapterus leucas. The sequence continues at coordinate 59,804,628 of NC_143142.1, read as the reverse complement.
TCTGAAAGAGATCCTTGCTGGGTAGAGTAATCTTGGTTGTAGGTTTTTCTCCTTCATCACTTTAAATATGTACTGTCACTCCCTTCTGGCTTGCAGTGTTTCTGCTGCAAGATCAGCTGTTAACTTTACAGGGACTCCCTTATGTGTTATTTGTTGTTTTTCCCTTACTGCTTTTAATATTTTTTCTTTGTATTTAATTTTTGATAGTTTGATTAATATGTGTTTTGGCGTATTTCTCCTTGGATTTTTGCTGTATGGGACTCTCTGTGCTTCCTGGACTTTATTAAATATTTCCTTTCCCATATTAAGGAAGTTTTTGACTATAATCTCTTCAAATGTTTTCTCAGTCCCTTTGTTTTCCTCTTCTTCTTCCGAGACCCCTATAATTCAAATGTTGTTGCACTTAATATTGTCTCAGAGGTCTCTGAGACTGTCCTCAATTTTTTCATTCTTTTTCTTTATTCTGCTTTGCAGGAGATATTTCCACTATTTTATCTTCCAAGTCACTTATCTGTTCTTCTTCCTCAGTTATTCTTCTAATGATCCCTTCTAGACAATATTTAATTTCATTTATTGTGTTTTTCATCACTGTTTGTTTGCTCTTTAGTTCTTCTAGTTCCTTGTTAAATATTTCTTGTATTTTCTCCATTCTGTTTCTAAGATTTTCGGTCATCTTTACTATCATTATTCTGAATTCTTTTTCATGTAAACTGCCTATTTCCTCCTCATTTTTCAGGTCTGGTGGGTTTTTGCCTTGCTCCTTCATCTTCTGTGTTTCTCTATCTTCTCATTTTGCTTAACTTACTGTGTTTGGGGTCTCCTTTTCACAGGCTGCAGGTTCGTAGTTCCCATTGATTTTGGTGTCCATCCACAGTGGCTAATGTTGTTTCAGTGGGTTGTGTAGGCTTACTGGTGGAGGGAACTAGTGCCTATGTTCTGGTGGATAAGCCTGGCTCTTGTCTTTCTGGTGGACAGGTACACGTCTTGTGGTATATTTTGGGCTGTCTGGCCTTTTTATGGTTTTAGGCAGCCTCTGTGCTAATGGATGGGTTTGTGTTCCTGTCTTGCTAGTTGTTTGGCATAGGGTGTCCAGCACTGTATCTTGCTGGTTGTTGAGTGGAGCTGGCATTGGGGTGGAGATCTCTGGGAGATTTTCACCATTTGATATTACATGGAGCTGGAGGTCTCTTGTGGAGCAGTGTCCTGAACTTGGCTCTCCCACCTCAGTGGCACAGCCCTGATGCCTGCATGGAGCACCAAGAGCCTGGCTCCCCAAGGCTCAGAATCAAAGGGAGGAAAAAAAGAAAGAAAGAAAGAAGAAGATAAAATACAGTTGTTAAAGTAAAAACTACAGAAAAATTATAAAGAAAAAAAATTTTTAAGTAAAAATAAATAAATAAAATAAAGGACAGAGAGAACCCTAGAACAAATAGTAAAATCAAATCTATACAGACCAAATCACACACAAAATCATACACATACACACTCACAAAACGAGAGAAAGGGGAAAAAAAAAATATATATATATCATTGCTCCCAATGTCCACCTCCTCAATTTGGGATGATTCGTTGTCTATTCAGGTATTCCACAGATGCAGGGTACATCAAGTTGATTGTGCAGTTTTAATCCGCTGCTCCTTAGGCTGCTGGGAGAGATTTCCCTTTCTCTTCTTTGTTGGCACAGCTCCTGGGATTCAGTTTTGGATTTGAACCGACCTCTGCATTTTGGTTACCTGAGGACATCTGTTCTTTGCTCAGACAGGATGGGGTGAAAGGAGCAGCTGGTTCAGGGGCTCCGGCTCTCTCAAGCCGTGGGGAGGGAGGGGTACAGATGTGGGGCGACCTGCAGTGTCAGAGGCTGACGTGACGTTGCACCACCCTGAGGCGCACCGTGCATTCTGCCGGGGATATTGTCTGTGGATCACGGGACGCTGGCTGTGGCATGCTGCACAGGCTCCCAGGAGGGGAGGTGTGGATAGTGATCTGTGCTTCCACACAGGCTTCTTGTTGGCTGCAGCAGCAGCCTTAGCATCTCATGCCCCTCTCTGTGGTCTGTGCTAATAGCTGCTGCTCACTTCCATCTCTGGACCTCCTTTAAGTGGCACTCTTAATCCCCTCTCCTCATGTACCCAAAACAAAGAGGCAAGAAAAGGAGTCTTGCCTCTTTGGCAGCTCCAAACTTTTTTGCAGACTCCCTTCCTGCTAGCTGTGGCACACTAGCCCCCTTCAAGCTGTGTTCAGGCAGCCAACCGCAGTCCTCTCCCTGGGATCCGACTGAAGCCCAAGCCTCAGCTCCCATCCCCCACCCAACCCTGCGGGTGAGCAGACAAGCCACTCGGTCTGGTGAGTGCAGGTCGGCATCGATCCTCTGTGAGGGAATCTCTCCACTTTGCCCTCCACACCCCTGTTGTTGTGCTCTTCTCCGTGGCTTTGAAGCTTCCCCCCTCAGCCACCTGCGGTCTCCTCCTGCAAAGGGGCTTCCTAGCATGTGGAAACCTTTCCTCTTTCACAGCTCCCTCCCACTGATGCAGGTCCCGTCCCTATTCTTTTGTCTCTGTTTTTTTCTTTTGCCCTACTCAAGTATGTGGGGAGTTTCTTGCCTTTTGGGATGTCTGAGGTCTTTTGCCAGCATTCAGTAGGTGTTCTGTAGGAGTTGCTCCACATATAGATGTATTTCTGATGTATTTGTGGGGAGGAAGTTGATCTCCATGTCTTACTTTTCCATCATCTTGAAGCTCTCTCTCCCCATGGCTGTTTATTTATTTATTTTTGATGTTGAGTTGCACGAGCTGTTTGTATACTTTGGAGATTAATCCTTTGTCAGTTGTTTCATTTGCAACATTTTCTCCCATTCTGAGGGTTTCCTTTTCATCTTATTTATGGTTTCCTTTGCTGTGCAAAAGCTTTTAAGTTTAATTAGATCCCATTTGTTTATTTTTGTTTTTATTTTTCTTACTCCAGGAGGTGGGTCAAAAAGCATTCTTGCTGTGATTTATGTCAAAACGTGTTCTGCCTATGTTTTCCTCTAAGAGTTTTATAGTGTCTGGTCTTACATTTAGGTCTTTATTCCATTTTGAGTTTATTTTTGTGTATGGTGCTAGGGAGTGTTCTAATTTCATTCTTTTACATGTAGCTGTCCAGTTTTCCCAGCACCACTTATTGAAGAGGCTGCCTTTTCTCCATTATATATTCTTACCTCATTTGTCATAGATTGATCATCCATAGGTGCTACCATATGACCCAGCAATCCCACTACTGGACATTTACACAGAGAAAACCATAATTCAAAGAGACACATGCACCCTAATGTTCATTGCAGCACTATTTAAAATAGCCAGGACATGGAAGAAACCTAAATGTCCATCAACAGAGGAATAGATAAAGAAGATATGGTACATATATAGAATGGGGTATTACCCAGGCATAAAAAGGAATAAAACCGGGTCACTTGCGGATAAGTGGATGGACTGACAGACTGTCATACAGAGTGAAGTAAGTCAGAAAGAGGAAAACAAATGTCGTATATTAGTGCATATATGTGGAATCTAGAAAAATGATATAGATAACATTATTTGCATAGCATAAATAGAGACAAAAACTTAGAGAACAAATGTATGGATACCAAGGGGGGCAGGTGTGGGTGGGATGAATTGGGAGATTGGGATTGACATATATACTCTACTGATACTATGTATAAAATAGATAACTAATGAGAACCTACTATATAGCACAGAGAAATTTACTCAGTATTCTGTGGTGACCTAAATGAGAAGGAAATCCAAAAAAGAGGGGATATATGTATACATATAGGTGATTCACTTTGCTATACATTAGAAACTAATACAAAATTGTAAAGCAGCTATACTCCACTAATTTTTTAAAAAATTAAGCTAATTCTGAATATTAGTCTAATGCCTTGGTTAATTGTCCTTGCACATTTAAGCTAAAGTCTACTTTTTTACAGAATGGACACTTGATTTCACTTTTGGTTATTTGAGGAATTACATGGTTGACATCAGAAAGAAAGGGCAGTTTATGTGATATAAGTGTTTATAGGTATGACAGTGAATTTTCTTTGAGTTTATGCATTTCATTCAGGCAATTTTTAAGTAATGACAATGACTCCAACATATGTAGATATACCACAGGGCTAGACATTGCATAGAATATGGCAAGTCACAAGCTCTTATAAATAAAATGTATTTAATTTCAACTGATACTAAGAACAATATATATGGATATAGATATAACTTTAAACAGCTTTATTAAGGTATAGTAAGCATACAGTAAACTCTATATATTTAAAGTATACAATTCAGTTTTGACATATCCATACATCTTTGAAACCATCACCATAATCAAGATAATGAATCCACATTTCTTCTCAATTTTCCTTATGCCCCTTTGCAATTGCTCCCACTTGCCCATCCCAATCCTCCTGTCCAAAAAAAAAACTCTGACTTGCTGTTTGTCACTATAGGTTATTATGCATTTTCTAAACTCATATAAATTAAATGTTATATGCCTTCTTTTTTTTGGTTTGACGTTTTCACTCAACATATTTATTTTGAGATTCACCCATGTTGTGCATTTTAATAGTTCCTTCCTATTCATTGTTGAGTAATTTTCCATTATATGAATATTTTGCAAATTGTTTCTCATTCCTCTGTTTATAAGTATTTGGGTTGTTTCCAGTTTTTGGTTATTGCAAATAGAGCTCATATTTGTGTATAAGAGTTGAACAGAGTAAACAACAATGAGTGTTATCAGTTATCAGTACTAGTAGATTTTTGGTGGAGGAAATTCCAATCAATTTTCTATATAGAAGTTTACATCATCTTAGAATAAAGACAATCTTAATTCTTCCTTTAAAAGTTGGAATTCTACTTCTTTTCATTGCCTGATTGCACTGACTAGAGCCTCCAATACAATGTTGAACAGAACTGTGAGAGCACACATTCCTGTCTTGTTTCTGATCATGGGGTAAAGCAATCAGAATTTTACCATTAAGTATGATGTTAGCTGTAGGTTTTCACAGATATCTTTTATCAGGTTGAAGGAGTTCCCTTGTGTTACTAATTTGCTGAGATTTTTATAAGAAGTGGATACTGAACTTTTTCAAATGATTTATCTGCATAAATTGAGTTGATTGTGAACTTCTTTTTCTTTAGATGGCTAGTGTTGTGAACTACCTTGATGATTTTCAAACATAAACCCACTCTACGTTTCTGGAATAAATCCCACTTGGTCATTTATATATTATCTTTTTAATATTTTGTTGCTTTGATTTTGCAAACTACATTTATTTCATACAACTATTGAATAACTATATGGTTTGGATATAATGATGAGAATTTATTAAGCACATAAACTCTTTAACCAAATTACCTTGGTTAAAATCCCAGTCTTGGGGATGGGGTCAAGATGGTGGAGTAGGAGGATGTCGAGTTTGCATCTTCTCACAACTAGGGCACTTACCAGGCACTAGTGGGGGATATTCAACACCTAAGGGGATGGGTGGAATCCCTGCATGACCAGATAGGATATCGGTAGAGGGGGGAGGGGGCATAAAAAGTGGAGGTGGGATGGGACCAGTGTCCTGGAAGGGCAGCTGGGGAAGGGGAGGTGTTCACATGTACGGAGGACCCCACTCATGGTGAGGGGATCAGCAGGAAAGGGGAGAGGCTTTCAGGGGTTCAGGGATTGGAGGGGAATGTGACCAGCATCTCTCCTGCCTGCCTGAGCCCTGGTGAACCTGCTGGGGTCCTGGGCCTGAAACTCTGCCCTCCAGGGCCCCTTCCAGCCATGCAGATCCTGAGCCTAAGTCCCCCAACCACAACCCAACCCCACCACCAGGGCCTTTTCCACCTTCTTCTTTTTTCTATTGTGATTCTGTTTTGCTTTGTTGTTGTTTCATTTTTATTTTTCTAATATATATTTTATTTCTCTACTTTTATTTTATTTTTTATTCTTTGTTATTGTTCTGCTCCTTTTTGTTTGTTGCCTTTTTTTTTTTTTTTTTTTTTACCATTGCACTTGGCTTGTGGGATATTGGCTCCCAGGGCAGGGGTCAGGCATGAGCTCCAATTGTGTGAGCATTGAGTCCAAACCACTGGACTAGCAGAAAACCTCAGACTCCAGAGAATATTAATTGGTGTGAACTCTCCCAGAGGTCCTCATCTTGGCACTAAGGCCCAGCTGCCTCCAACTGCCTGCAAACTCCAGTGATGGATGCCTCAGGCCAAACAACAAGTAAGACAGGAACACAGCCTCACTCATCAAAAAAATAAGATGACAAAAAATAATTGTCACAGATAAATGAGCAAGGTAAAAACCTACAAGATGAAATAAATGAAGAGGAAATAGGCAACCTACCTGAAAAATAATTTAGAGTAATGTTAATAAAGATGATCCAAAATCTCAGAAATAGAATGGAAAGGATCAAGAAAATACAAGAAATGCATAACAAGGACCTAGAAGAACTACAGAACAAACCGAGATGAACAACACAACAACTGAAATGAAAAATACACTAGAAAAAATCAATAGAAGAATAAATGAAACAAGAATGGATAAGTTAGCTGGAAGATAGAATGGTCAAAATAACAGCCAAGGAGCAGAATAAAGAAAAAAGAATAAAAAAAAAAATGAAGACAGTCTCAGAGACTTCTGGGGTAACATTGAAAGCACCTACATTTGAATTCTAGGGGTCCTAGAAGAAGAAAAGAATGAGAAATTGTCCAAGAAAATATATGAAGATATTAGAGTTGGAACCTCTCTAACATGGAAAAGGAAATATCTACCCAAGTCCAGGAAGTGCAGAGAGTCTCATACAGGATAAACTAAAGGAAAGGGCTTCCCTGGTGGTGCAGGGGTTGAAAGTCTGCCTCCCGATGCAGGGGACACGGGTTCGTGACCCGGTCCGGGAAGATCCCACATGCCGTGGAGTAGCTGGGCCCGTGAGCCATGGCCGCTGAGCCTGTGCATCCAGAACCTGTGCTCCACAACGGGAGAGGTCACAACAGTGAGAGACCCACATACTGCAAAAAAAAAAAAAAAAAAACCCAAAGGAATCCCAATAAGGCTATCAGTTGATTTTTCAGCAGAAACCCTGCAGGCTAGAAGGGATTGGCACGATACATTTAAAGTGATGAATGGGAAAAATCTGCAAGAAAGCTTATTCTACCCAGCAAGGATCCCATTCAGATTCAACTGAGAAATCAAAAGATTTACAAGCAAACAAAATCTAAGAGAATACACCACCATGAATCCAGTTTTAAAACAAATGCTAAAGGAACTTTTTTAGGTGAGAAACACAAGAGAAGAAAATGACACACAAAATCAAACCCAAAAAATTAAGAAAATGGTAGTAGGAACATACATATTGATAATTACCTTGAATGTAAATGGATTAAATGCTCTAACCAAAAGACACACTCTGGCTCAATGGACACAAAACCAAGATCGGTGTATATGCTGTCTACAAGAGACCCACTTCAGATTTAGGGACACATATAGAATGAAAGTGATGGTATGGAAAAGATATTCCATTTAATTGGAAATCAAATGAAAGCTGGAGTAGCAAGACTCATATCAGATAAAATAGACTTTAAAATAAAGACTGTTACAAGAGACAAGGAAGGATACTACATCATGATTAAGGGATCAATCCAAGAAGAAGATGTAAAAATTATAAATATTTCTGCACCCAACATAGGAGAAACTCAATACATAGGGCAATTCAAACAGCCAAAAAAGGGGAAATTGACAGTAACAGGATAATAGTGGGGGATTTAACACCCCACTTACACCAATGGACAGATAATCCATACAGAAAATAAATAAGGATATGCAAGTTTAAATGACACAGTAGACCAGATAGACTTAGTTGACATTTATAGGATATCCCACCCCAAAGCGACAGAATACACTTTCTTCTCAAGTGCACACAAAACATTCTCCAGGATATATCACATCTTGCAACACAAATCAAGCCTCAGTAAATTTAAGAAACATGAAATAGTATCAAGCATCTTTTCTGACCACAATGTTATAAGATTAGTAATCAGTTACAAGAAAAAAACTATAAAAAATACAAACACACAGAGGATAAACAATTCGACACTAAATAACAAATAGATCACTGAAGAAATCAAAGATGAGATTAAAAAAATACATAGAAAAAAATGACAATGAAAGCAGGACAACCCAAAACCTATGAGATGCAGAAAAAGCAGTTCTAAGAGGGAAGTGTATAGCAATTCAGTCTCACCTCACAAAACAAGAAAAACCTCAAGTAAACAACCTAAACTTATACCTAAAGCAACTAGAGAAAGAAGAAGAAACAAAACCCAAAGTTAGTAGAAGAAAGAAATCATAAAGATCAGAGCAGAAATAAATGAAATAAAAATGAAGAAAACAATAGCAAAGATCAATAAAACTAAATTTTGGTCCTTTGAGAAGATAAACAAAATTGATAAAGCTTTAGCAAGACTAATTAAGATAAAAAGGGAGAAGACTCAAATCACCAGAAGCAGAAACAAAAAAAGGAGAAGTAACATCTGACACAACAGAAATACAAAGGATCATGAGTAACTACTACAAGAAACTATATGCCAATAAAGTTGACAACCTGGAAGAAATGGACAAATTCTTAGGAAGGTAAAACCTTCCAAGACTGAACCAGGAAGAAATAGAAAATATGAATAGAATAATCACAAGTACTGAAATTGAAACTGTGATTTAAAAGCTTCCAACAAATAAAAGTCCAGGACCAGATTGCTTCACAGATGAATTCTATCAAACATTTAGAGAAGAGCTAACACCTATCCTTCTCAAACTCTTCAAAAAAATTAAAGAGGGAGGAACACCACCAAACTCATTCTACAAGACCAACAGCACCCTGATACCAAAACCAGAAAAAGATATTAAAAAAGAGAAAATTACAGACCAATATCACTGATGAATATAGATGCAAAATCCTCAACAAAATACTAGCAAACAGAATCCAACAATACGTTAAGAGGATAATACACTATGATCAAGTGGGATTTATCCCAGGGAGGCAAGGATTCTTCAATATATGCAAATAAACCAATGTGATACACCATATTAACAAATTAAAGAAAAAAAAACATATGATCATCTCAATAGATGCAGAGAAGTCTTTTGCCAAAATTCAACATACATTTATGATAAAAACTCTCCAGAAAGTGGACATAGTGGGAACCCACCTCAATATAATAAAGGCTGAATATGACAAAACCACAGCAAACATCTTTCTCAATGGTTAAAAACTTTAAGCATTTCCTCTAAGATCAGAAACAAAACAAGTATGTCCACTCTCACCAATACTATTCAACATAGTTTGAATAGGAAGTCCCAGCCATGGCAATCAGAGAAGGAAAAGAAATAAAAGAAATCCAAATTAGAAAAGAAGTAAAACCATCACTGTTTGCAGATGACATGATACTATACATAGAAAATCCTAAAGATGCTACCAGAAAACAACCAGAGCTAATTAATGAATTTAGTAAAGTTGTAGGATACAAAATTAATGCACAGAAATCTCTTGCATTCTTATACACTAACAAATAAAGGTCAGAAAGAGAAATTAAGAAAACAATCCCATTTACCACTGCAACAAAAAGAATAAAATACCTAAGAATAAACCTACCTAAGGAGGCAAAAGGCCTGTATGCAGAAAACCATAAAACACTGATGAAAGAAATCAAAGAGTACACAAACAGATGGAGAGATGTACTGTGTTCTTGGATTGGAAGAAACAATATTGTGAAAATGACTATACTATCCAAAGCAATCTACAGATTCAATGCAATCCATATCAAATTACCAGTGACAGTTTTCACAGGTTAGAACAAAAAAATTTGCAATTTGTATGGCAACAAAAAAGACCCCAAATAGCCAAAGCAATTCTGAGAAAGAAAAACGGAGCTGGAAGAATCAGGCTCCTTGACTTCAGATTACACTACAAAGCTACAGTAATCAAGGCAGTGTAGTACTGGCACAAAAACAGAAATATAGATCAATGGTACAGGATAGAAAGTCCAGAGATAAACACACGCACCTATGGTCACTTAATCTATAACAAAGGAGGCAAGAATATACAATGGAGAAAAGACTCTTCAATAAGTGCAGGTGTGAAAACTGGACAACTACATGTAATAAAATGAAATTAGAATACTACCTAACACCATACACAAAAATATTCTCAAAATGAATTGAAGACCTAAATGTAAGGCCAGACCCTGTAAAACTCTTAGAGGATAACAGGAAAAACACTCTTTGACATAAATCACAGCAGGATATTTTTTGACTCACCTCCTGGAATAAGGAAAATAAAAACAAAAATAAACAAATGGGACCCAATTAAATGTAAAATCTTTTGCACAACAAAGGAAACTGCAAACAAGACAAAAAGACAATCCTCAGAATGGGAGAAAATATTTGCCAGTGAAGCAACTGACAAAGGATTAATCTCCAAAATATACAAACAGCTCATGCAGCTCAATATCAAAAAAACAAACAACCCAATCCTAAAATGGGCAAAAGACCTAAATAGACATTTCTCCAAAGAAGACATGCAGAGGGCCAACAAACACATGAAAGATGCTCAACATCACTAATTATTATAGAAATGCAAATCAAAACTACAATGAGGTATCACCTCACACTGGTCAGAATGGCCATCATCAAAAATTCTACAAAAAATTAATGCTGGAGAGGGTGTAGAGAAAAGGGAACCCTCCTGCAGTGTTGATGGGAATGTAAATTGATACAGCCACTATGGAGAACAGTATGGAGGTTCCTTAAAAAACTGAAAATAGAACTACCATATGACCCAGAAATCCCACTTCTGGGCATATGCCCTGAGAAAGCCATAATTCAAAAAGATATATGTACCCAATGTTCATTGCAACACTATTTACTATAGCCAGGACATGGAAACTACCTAAATGTCCATTGAGAGATGAACAGATAAAGAAGATGTGGTAATATATATGATGGAATATTGCTCAGCCATACAAAGGAATGAAACTGGATCATTTGTAGAGATGTGGATGGAGGTATAGTCTGTCATACAGAGTGAAGTAAGTCAGAAAGAAAAAAAAACAGTATCGTATATTAATGCATATATATGGAATCTAGAAAAATGCTACAGGTAAAACTTTTTGCAGGGCAGGAATAGAGACACAGACATAGAGAATGGATGGGTGGACCCAGAGGGGAAAGGGGAAGGGAGGATGAATAGGGAGATTAGGATAGACATATATACATTAATACATACATACATATATACATGTGTAAAATATATAGCTAGTGGGAACTTGCTTTATAGCCCAGGGAGCTCAGCTCAGTGCTCTGTGATGACCTAGGTGGGTGGGGGTGGGAGGGAGGTCCAAAATGGAGGGGATATATGTATACATATTGAATTTGTTGTACAGAGAAAACTAACACAACATTGTAAAAAAATTATACTCTAAAAAAAAAAAATCCCAGTCTTGGTTAAGCTCCTTAAGATTTTGTGCCTCAGTTTACTTACTGTAAAATATCAATAAGAGTAACAACCTAGCTGTCTCACAGCCTGTTGATAGGACAAAATAAGGTAATGCAATTGGGAGTGTAATGCAATGCCTGGTATATAACACCTGCCAGACATGGTCAGATAGTAATGTATTTTGAGGTACTGTGGTTAAGTCCAGACCAGTAATGTGTGGTAGGTTATCGGTGGTGGGAGAAGATGAAGGAAAATGATTTTGGAATAATTATGACAGGGAGTTATTGAGCCAGCTGGAGACATTGCTAAGAGCTAGTGAGAGAAGGTAAGAGCCACCTCTTGGGGAGGTGGCATGCTGGTTTAGAGACTGCAAAAGGGAAATGTTCTGAACTAATTCTGGAGGTGAAGAGCTGAGTATCCTTAGAGTATATTTATTTATCTAGGAATATATAAAGGGGCTTTTATGCAGGAGATATCTAAGGGTCACCTGAAAATAAGAGGCAGTTGGTTAATACCAAGGTCAAAATCCAATTCCAACCTTCCATCTAGTCGCTTAGGACCCGATCCTTAATGATGTTCAAAGAGTTTTGTTCCATGGATTCCTTTGTCAGTGTGGTAAAGCTATAGAGCCCTTCTCAGAGTAATATTTTTAAAACCATGAATAAATTACACAGGATTAAAACTAAAACCATAGTTTTGTGAAATACTCTTCTAAACACAGGCTTCTCTGCAGGGTGAGGTGTTGTGTCTATGTATCCCAGGTGAAGAACCTGTGGGAATAATGAATGAGATGGAGACTGAGAAAGATAAAAGAAATATCTTATTTCTTAAGTCTCTTATTGTTGAGTGAAATTTATATCTCTTCCTTTGATTCTTTATTCATATGTCACCTTTCTGTGGGCCCTTATCTGGGCCACTCTTTCTAAAAATGCATTCTGACTTTATACTGCCAACACTCCCTAGCCCACTTCTCTGATTTTGTTTTCTCTTTAGCACTCACCATTATCTAAACCCATGTTCAGCAATTATGCCCATAGGTCAAATTCTGACCGCCTTCTGTTTTTGTACGATCCATGAGCTGAGAAGAGTTTTTACATATTAAATGTTTTTTTAAATCAAAACAAGACTATTTTATAATATGAGAAATTTTTATTAAATTCAAATTTTACCATTCATAAGTCAAGTTTTGTTGGAACACACTCATTTTCATTTATATATTGTCTTAGCTGTTTTGTAATACAAGGGCAAAATTGAATAGTTGTACTCTCTGGCCCTTTACAGTTTGCTGACCTCTTAGTTAAAATATTATATTTTAGTTTTTTTCATATATACTATTTTACCTACTATATTTTTATTGTTCATTTCTTTCCACTAAGCTCATAAATCCTTGGCTGGTAGGAATTTTTGTCTGTTTTGTTCCCTAGTTTATTCCTGAAACCTAGAAACAGTGTGTGGCACATAGTACTTACTAAACATTTGCTGATTGAATGAATATCAGGCACATTAATAATATGATATGGAGCAGTTCAGATAAAACAAGTGCTATCAGGAAGGGATGAATCAACATGTGAGATTTTTAAAACTGCCTTAGTCAAGGATCTTGATGGATGACTATGCCACCGATAGGTAGAGAGAACTGGGCATAACGAAAAGTGCCCGGAAATGAGAAGAAGCTCATTTTGCGAACGTGGTCATTAGCATGGCTCATTCAGGGAATAATGAGAAATAATCCTAGAGAAAATAGTTAAAGGTTTACAATGAGAAAGAAAGAGGAATACTGCTGGAAAATGTAAAAGTGAGGCCAGGTTATGTAGAGCTTCCAGCATGAGAAGTTTGGTTTGAGACAAATATGTGAATGTCTGGACTCTGAGGTGTTTACAAACCTTGGAAAGAAATGGAGGAGGGAAAGGTTACAACTCAACCAAGAAGATGTCAATTTGCCCTGTAGTTAACTTGTGATTTGGAGCACTTCCAAACAAAAGCAGCAAATCAAAAGATCACATCCTTTTTATTTTCTTCTCTTCACTTTAAGAATACCAATTACAAGTGATTGAAAGAAAACATTTTTATGGTATTTCCACAGACCTGATTATGTTACAAGTTCGGAGACAATCTCCAGGGCTCCAGCTGGGACACATTTGTAGGATATTGAGTTTGGATTTTATGTCTTGTTTTGTCACTATGTGGAGGTTACTTTGATGTTTATTATACTGCTGGATTGATACAAATCACAGTAAGATAAACACAATCAACACCTTTTACTAGTTGTTCAAATTGTGACTTGCACTCAGTAGGAGACAATGGTAATTTCTGGTATATTAGAAATTTGATGCAACCTTCAGCTTGACTCCCAAAATATTAAAGGGAATTTTTTACACTTTTAACCTACTTGAACTTTCAGTATTTGATTTAATATGAACTTGCTGATACCCACTATTACCAGGTAGAAGAAATTTAATAAATGACATGAAGTGTATGAATTAATGGACTCAACCAAATTCACAAAAGGTATTTAAAAACACGAGACTCGTTATAGAATAGAATTATGTGATTATGAAATGGAGCTTGATAATACAACTTAATGTTAATTTCTAACTATATTTTTATAGTTCTAAAGCATGCATTTTCAACAGTGATGTATCACCTTCCAAGGGTTTGAGATTTATTCTTGGGGAGTGGAAAACATCTTAGTTATTACAATGGCTTGTGGCCCTCCAAATTGCCCAGAGTATAACAACATATATGCTGCATATCTCTGGTATTAAAATTTCATGATGGAGGAACTATTAAGAAAAAACTTATAGAAAGATTCTTTAGGAGAGGGAAAATTATCAAAAAAGAAACAAACCAAAACATGTTGAGAAATACTGTGTTAAAGTGCTTGCCTTCCTTTTGCCAGTGATCTTGATATCCTGACAACTCAATTCATGAACTGTGTTATGTGTATCTGTGGTGTGCGTGTGTGTGTGTGTGTGTGCATGTGTGCACAGTCCTGTTCTAACCAACTAAGGTATACACTTCCCAAGGGTAGAGGCTGAGCCTCCTATGTTTTATGACTTTGTGAAAAGTTATAATTTTTAAGTCTTAGATATCTAGATATTTTGACTGATTAATGATAAACCTAGGTTTGTTTTTATTGATCACCCATTCTTCTTTTTACCTTTTTATCAACGTCTTTGTAGATTTTCTAATAACCTGTAAACCAAAAGAATTTTTAATTAAAAATCACCTCATCACCTAGGGGCAAGAGAGGAATGAAGACACAGACCTACTGCAGAATGGACTTGAGGATATGGAGAGGGGGAAGTGTAAGCTGTGACAAGGTGAGAGAGTGGCATGGACATATATATACTACCAAACGTAAAATAGATAGCTAGTGGGAAGCAGCTGCATAGCACAGGGAGATCAGCTCGGTGCTTTGTGACCACCTAGAGGGGTGGGATAGGGAGGGTGGGAGAGAGGGAGATGCAAGAGGGAAGAGATATGGGAACATATGTATAACTGATTCATTTTGTTATAAAGCAGAAATTAACACACCATTGTAAAGCAATTATACTCCAATAAAGATGTTAAAAGATAATCACCTCATCACAAACCCTAATGTCAGGTAAGGAATTCCTTTATAACATGAATAAATGCACACTATTTTATTTATTTATGTATTTATTTATTTATTTGCTTATAAACAACAGAAATTTATTTCTCACACTTCTGGAGCCTTGAAACACAATGTCACGCTGCTAGCACGGTTGGGTTCTGGTGAAAGCCCTCTTTTTTGTTGCAGATAGCTCACTTCTCGCTTTATCCTCATGAGGCAGAAAGCATAGAGAGCCACGTTATTTCATTTTATTTGTATGTTTGTATCTTCACTAGTTGAGTTTTCTTAGATATGCTTCAATAAATGTGTCATCTAATTGCCTGGACTAGCTTTTGATTTTAACACAATTGACACAAGTGTTAAGAAAATATTACCTCTGTGAAGAAATGACTTAATAAATATTAACAGCATTTATCATTATACTTTCCTTATTAATGACAGTGATAACTTCAGTTGGACCCTTTGAATTTTGGACTGCATTGTAAGGTGGTATAATGTAGCCAGACTTAGGTTTGAAATTATGGTCTAGACATGACTATATTTCTAACCTGTGGCAAGCTATTTAAACATTCTAAGCATCCTTTTTTTGTCTGTAAAATGTGTATTATAATATTGTCTACCTTACAGAGTTATTGTGAGAATTAAATGAGAACAATTACAAAACTGTTAATGTAGAGGCTAACACATAATAAAAGAATAGTAAATAGTAATTATAATAGCATATAAGTAGTAGTATAGTAGTGATAATCATAGTAATGGTAGTTTGTTAGATTTGTGATCATGTTATCTACATGTTCAAGTTCCCTTGTAAAATTATTATTTCAGAAACCCAACACAGTGACAGTAAAGATGATAAAATTCTAGGGCATTTTCAGCCTGAGATTTGATCAGTGTCTTTTAGAAAATTGGTATTTATGGGGAGCAAATGCAATCAGAATGAGGCAACTCAGCTAACAGAAATAGGGAGAAATTTAGAAGAAAGAGGTGATGATAGGAATAAATTACAGGCTACATGAGACAAAAAAGAGAAGAGGTGAAAATAGAGAAAACTGTCATTTTAAGGGAATATTCCTAATTTAAAATTCAAAAATGGAAATGTTTCCATTTGAGATAGGATCCAATTATGGCTGTGCTCATGGATTAGAGTTGAAGCTCTAACCTGAGGGTGCTGAGAAGCAGTTATATCCGTTTATTAAATGGATCATCAACATGTCTGTTGATATGAAGGAGAAACATGGCAGTGGATGGGGTAAGAAAGAAAACAATTGGGCTAGTTCTTGAAATCCTCAAGGAAGACAAGAGCGTGTCATGAGGACCAAGTGACAAGGGATTTGAGAGTATGTAATAAGCAAATTTTACTAGGTTAAGTTAATGTTTGTAAAGAATTTACAGTAGTGCATGACACCTATTGAACACTAAATGAGTGTATTAAATGTAATTAAATATATTTACATAAATGGTGCAGCTACACGGCCATTGAAAGGATGATCATGATGGTTATGGTGGAAATAAAACACTGATGACTGTCCATTACATGTTCATGGCAGGGTTAAATTGGGGGCTACTTACGTGAAACTGACCAGCCAACCTAAAAGAAGTTGGCAACTCAAATCTCTTCCACTCAATTGGACTGGGCAGTTAGTTAATCTGTCGTGTAACCTCTGGCTTAACTGTTAATGTTTGTAGTAAAAAATTATAGTCAGACTCTTACATGTGCTCAGAAAATAGGAAATTAACTATAAACACACCATTGAATGAAGGAAGTGTTGAATGTCCACAGTTTCTGTTAAGGCATCATTGAAGTAATTTCCCTACCATTAATTGAACATTTCTATAGAACTCATCTAAAATTGCTCAGTGAATCCGCAGAGAGTTTCTGCTTCATTAACTATTTACATGGTGACCTCAATAGAAAGGTTTTAGTCTGATGAGAGGTTTCTCTCACAAGTCTTAGGCACCAATTGTAGTAGAGTCATCTGATTTTTCATGATACATTGAGAAATGAGAAATATTGCATTAGCATTCTTAATCTTACCACGTTAAGCACTGAAATGCCCCTTGTTGTGTTAACCTCTAAATAGTCTGCATAATGCCACATTATAAGTTCCATCCCCAAATTTGTCAGTTTCTATTCATTTGGAGTGAAAGATACATATGTATCTGTGTCTCCTGCTCATATTTTAAGGCTCTAAAATCCTAGATTTGAAAGAGGGCACCCTACCTGTTCCATTCATTTTTTTAATGACATTAATATTTGCATCATATATCATAATGTCAAGGAAACCCATGTATTCAAATTTCAATAGGCATATTTTGAGAAAAAAAGTAACTTTTCAATAAGCAAAATGTTAAGGAAATAATTGTTTACTACACAATATTTGCAACAGAATCTCTATTATAATAACAATTGGATAGGTGGAAACATTCAGTGGGCAGATCAGAGAAAGGCATAATAATGCTATTTGACTTTTGCATAATATAATAACTAAATTCTAAATATACATTTTGTATATTTAGAATTTTGTATATTTAAAATTTTGTAATAAGCCACTGATGCATGCAGATCAACATGGATTTTAAAAGGAAGATTAAACAGGAGAGTTGCTGTAACTGTGTCTTGGTCCCAAAATAATTGGAAACTCTGTTACATTGTATAAATAACTCTACAGTTGGGACCTCAGTTTCTACATTTCTAAAATGAGGGAAATGTGTAATGTACTCTTCAAGAACTCAGCTCTACATTCTGCTATACTATGTGATATTGGGTACTATTTCCATCTATAAAGTTATGGAACTGAATATCATGAGTTCTAAAGTTTTACTAGAAATTTATATTTTAGTGCTTTTCCATATTTATTTATTAACTCACTCTCATTCTTAGCCAACAGAGATTTAACTTGTTTGTTTCAATTATTCTTGAGAATTTTCCTCTGATGTTGCTTTTGATATTCTTTCTTTCCCAGATATGTTTTACTCAATATTTGGATTCATATTTCTAAAATATTATTAACCAGATTAATTTAAACTTCATGATATTTACACAATAAAATAATCTCTATCTAAACATGTTATAGTTCATGTTGTATTTTATCACATATCTTTGTTATATCCTTTGTTGGCTCTTGGCACCTATATCAATTTCTCTCTTATCCATAGTCCTGCAAATCATTATGGCTTAAATATCGTTTTCAGTTGTTACTCAC
Organism: Delphinapterus leucas; assembly: GCF_059928025.1. Lineage (NCBI taxonomy): Eukaryota > Metazoa > Chordata > Mammalia > Artiodactyla > Monodontidae > Delphinapterus > Delphinapterus leucas. Next base: position 59,786,309 of record NC_143142.1, on the reverse strand, counting down.
TCATAAAATACCCATTGAAGGCAGGCTTATATTCCCTTTTATTACCTCCAGTGATGAGCACATAGCTGGTATGCAGTAGTTTTGTCATGCTTAAACATTCTTCCTCACAGCACTAGGATCTGGGTTTTGAGACTTCCAGGGATGAATGGATTTTGCTGATTCCAATATGTATCCTCTTCTCTGAGCCTCTTTGAACCAAAGGCAGTGGATTTTCAAGATGGATCCAATATTTTTCAGTTTAGAAATAACTTCAGCTGAAAATTGTATTGAATTTATCTGTGATGTAATGTAAAGGACGCAGAGTCAGAATATTTGACTTTGTGAGGCTCAGTCTCCTCACCAGGCTAAAGGGAATAAAAATGTCTTCTCAATTGATGTTACTGGCTTTCCAAGGGAATCAGGTGAGGAGGGGGCTAGATAAGAAAGCATTCAAATATTTCAGTGTTGTGAGATAAAAGGGACTAACTTTATTAGCAGGGATATAAGTAGTAGTAACAGTAACAGTAGTAGTAGTAATTATACTATCATTAATTAAGAATCTGGTCCACATAGGGGTGGAGGATATTTTCAGAACTACCTCACATAGCCAAAAGTTTCACAATTAAGTAAATTTATATTTGTGTGTGTCCATATATATTTGTTGTGTGTGTTTGCATACACATATATGTATTTTATATTAAGGGTGTATTTCTATCCTTCAGCCATGGCTCCCGTTCTTCATGACTCAAAGTTTTATCTTTTTTTTCATTACATGTATGTTGAGTAGTCAAGGCTGGACAGAAGCATGGTGTCTTGATGTTTTCAATTGTAAGGAACTAAACACATTCAAAAAGACTCAAGTTGCTTATTTAAAGACTTCAGCAGATATCCTGTGGATAATCAAGTGTCACAAAGTATTTGGAAATAGTAAGTAGGAACAAAAGTCATTACTTCAGTCTCTCATTGAAGTACATTTACACTTCTGCTCATTTTCTCATTTCCTTTCTCACAGTCTCTCTGTTTTCTGGGATTTGCTCATGGACTTGGTTTTCTCTGATGCCTAGTCACTCATCAACTTAATATGACTTTTCAGTTCAGAAGCCCAACATTATTTGATGGATTGATTTTTATGGTTTTTGTACTCCATTTCTTTGGAAAGGAAACATAATAGATACTTTGCAGGTTAAGATCCACCTATGGTTTCATCAGCTATGACCCATAGGTGGTACTCAGTTGGAAGAGTGGGGCAGAATTATGTTGCATGAAAGCTATCCCATTAAGGAGATGTAGATTCTTCCAAGGGAGACTTGGTAATGACTCAAGTGTTTGCATATCTTCACCATAATAAAAATCAATTGTTTTTGATATCATTCAAATGAAACCAACAATTCTGTATCTTAGCTAAAAGTAACTTCATGTTCACTTATGCATTAAATGTAAACTAAAAGTAAAGTATTTGAAATCAATTTATAAAAATTCTATCCATCCTTTGAGATATCAGAAAATGCATCCCTTAGTCATTATGGATGTCCAGATACTTTATTATTTGCTCCTTGCAGTGATCAAGTGAGTCTTTGGCTCTGATCTCTAGGTTACTGTTTAACCACATAAGTCTTGCCATTTCCTGAATTAACTTAATAATTATAGATCTTATGCTTGCGTTCTTTAGGTCATAGAACAAATCCTTTCTTTATATGAACCAAGACTGAACATGATGAGATAAGAGAAACTGTAAAATGTTGCAGGCAATTGATTTGTATTAAAATGTTGTATTGTGAGTAATAATTTTCTTGCCTTTTGTTATATTGAATCTATATTTTTAAAGGGAAATACATTCATCTTACTCACAACTAGATTTGCTTTATTTTTCTCTGTAAAGGAGAGTACTTAAACTTTTTTGTCATGTTGGATTTTTTGAGATTAAACTTATGAACCCTCTTCCTAGAAAAATGCTTTAAAAAATGCTATACCATTTCAGGTGCTTCACTGAATCTCTAAAGCCTATCCATGGATTCCCCAAGGGTTCAGAGTTCATTCTAAAAATGCACTATCATAATGGGAATGATTACAAAAGTATTTTCCAACCGTGGTTTAAGAATCATATTTAGATAGGACATGGCAATTATTGATAGGTCCTTCTCCTGAGTTTTCCAAGTTCATGAATATAAGAGTTTGAAAAACGCCAAAGACACTTATGCATCATTGTTTCTGATTTTACAAGTAGGCCAACCAAAATATTCAGCAATATAAATCTAACAGGTGTCAGGGAAGCTCAGTGGTATTAAATCTTTTTTTTTTAATATAAAGACTTTTTAATGTAAACATAATTCTATAAAGGAACCCAATATAAAAACCAACAAAAGTTAAACTGACTAGCTGAAATGTGATTTGATAGGGTCATATGTGAGTCCTACCCGTATGTCTTTATTCCCACCTGTTCATCTCAGCCTCTAATAGAGTTCTTTAGAACCCAAGGGTCTGAAACACATTAATGAGCCAATGGATAAAATGAGGGAAGGGTAAGGGTATTTTAAGTACAAGAAATAGTAGTCACAAATGTAGCAAGGAAAGAGAAGTTGAATACTGCAGTAAAGAATTGTATTGGGGGCAGATAGAGAACACATGATGGATTTTTTAAAATAACAAACTCTTCCATTAAGGCTTTGTATTTCACATGAAATAATTTGAATATTATTCTGCAAGTATGAGGACTTGTGAATTTCAAGTAGGGGGATACTTTATTGTGATTTTCAAGTAAGGGAATACTTTAGTAAGATTTATGTTTCAGAAAGATCACTCTGAAAACTATGCAAAAGATAAATTAGAGGAAGAGATTAACTGGAGACAAAAAGATAGGAGATAACTTAAGTAATCCAGGAGAGAATACATTAGAGCCAGAATTAAGAAAAGAGCACTAGGAGTGGAGGAAAGGTGACAGGTTCCAAAGATATTATGTAGATAGAAAAATTGACAGGACTTGGACCATTTGTAAATGAGTAGTAAGTGAAAGTAGGTAGTCACTATTTCCATCATACTGTTCTTGTGTGGTACAGGAAATAAAGAAAGTTGAAGGATGGAAGGGATAGATAATTTCAAATTTATCTTGTCCTGTCCTCTAGTTCTTTCATGTGCATAAAATATTATTTTCCACCTGGATGATGATTTCCCCAATTATGGTATGTGCTTTACGAAGAATTTTCTAAAGTCTGGGTGGAAAAGTGTTTATTCAATGTAGTTAAATCCATAGGAGCATCTATGTTAAGAAGAATGGTTACACCATGGCTAGGCTGCAAGGATTTACTATGAGTGTTTGGCAATACCTGCCATATCTATGAAAGAAAGAAATACCCTGTGTATTGGGTAAATAGTTCATATATATATATATATATATATATATATATATATATATATATATATATTGCCTGCATGAAAGATTTGTTACAGTGCTTGTTTATCAATAGCAGGGCCAGGATTTACAAGTTTGGTTTATTAAAATAAGCTAGTGTGTTCTTTCATGAACTTATTTATTTTATTTATTGTGATAATATATATGTATTTCTCTTATCATGAAGGTGGCAAGACAGAAAAAAACAGACACAGCCCTTGTCCTTAAGAAGCTTATGGCTGAGATGTTGAAATTAATGTGCAGGAAATAATCAGAGTATATTATGTGGGTGTAAACTCTTGTAGTACCAAAGAATGCTAAAGACAATCAGTACTGTTGCAATAGCTTCAGGGTTAACACACTGGAAGTATCTGAATATTGTTTAGATCAGACTTTAGAAAATGGTAAGATTTGGGTGAATGAAGATAGGCATCAGATTATGGCAGGCAGTGGCTGTTTTCCATCTTTGTCTCTCTAATTCCCCTGAACCAATATCTCCCTTTCTCTGCCAGTATGGTTCTCTCTGTCAACAGAACCAGGGTTCACGTGCTGCTTCTGATGATATAAAGTACCTTCTTCCTGCTTTGAGTAGTTCTGTCAGCTCTAGGTCTTGCCCTTGGTCCTTATTACCAAGTACCTCTTACTGACAGAGGCAAATCTGAGTTCCTGAAGTATTTAATGAAGAAATTATCCTTCTCCATGAAGGGGGACAACTTGCAATCATCAATAGGAAAATTAAGTTGTGCCAGTGAAAAACAAAGACATCCTGTTCCACCAGAAATCCCAGCCAGTTTTGGAGAGGACTATTTGGAAAGCCTTGGGGGAAGACAGAAATAAAAAATAGTTTGGTGTGAATCTCAAAACTCTACTGGAATAAATCTAAGTTCTAGTTTAAAATGCCTAGAAGAAAGTGTAATGCTTTTCATAAAACATATAGGCTGCAACAGAGCACTGCAAAACCATAACTCTGAGAAAGATCTCTAGGCACAAGCTCTCTTAAGGTCTGTGAGCCATACCACATAGACAATGACCCAAGTCCACACATGCATGAAAATGAGTTACCTTTAGGTGACAATGGGAGATTTACCCAGTAGCTTATGTGAACTCAATATCTTTTGAGAGTAGACTGACAAAAATCTAGAATTTATTTTGAGGCTGATCACCTTTGGATTTGCCTGGCTTGCTCTTTGGATATCTCTACTCTAGAAAATAGTTTGGCCAAGTCTGAGCTAGAGTTGAAGCAAAAAATAAAGAAGAATAACACAATTTAATTCTATTTCTCCATTGGCTGATTGAATAGGCACACAATGAATATTTTTTGAGCCAAGTGATAGATAAATATACAGGAAATTTAATCTATAAGGGTTTAAATTTTGTTAATATTGTTGTTGTTTTTTTTAAATTAAGACAGGTTACTTTCATGTTCTCTGTTTCTGTTTCTCCATTTATCACATACTGCCTCAAGTGGATATATGGCCTTCCACAAAAATATGTGCCTGCTGCTTTTCCTCTAGTGCAATATCAAATGTATTTATTTTAGAATCCTCTGTCATTTTATCCACTGCTTCATAGTAAGTAGTAGATACAGCATTGTTGGCATCATCATCATCATCACCATCAGGAAATACAGCATACACTTTGAACCAGTATTAGTTTTCAGGTCATTAGCTGCCAACATTCTGTTAGTATCTTAATTGGAATCACTTAATTGGGAATCAATGACAATTCCTTTTCTTAAGGTGCAGAGCACATCCACAGCCATAGAAATTTTTCCTGCTTCAAATGAAATTACTCCACTTTTAATCATTCATTAACTCTAATCTTAACACTTCTTTTCTAAACTGGCCAGAAGTATACATGGGATTAATACACACACACACACACACACACACACACACACACACACACACACATCCTGAAAGAGCTGCTTGGGAAAGGGCTCTTCCTCTCTGACTTTCAATGTACTGCCAGAGAGTTGAGCAGGCTCAGTAATAAATCATGCAGTGTTTTGGTTTATTCTGCAATGAAATTTTCCCAAAACATTTTTGACAACGATTTAATTTGCAGTAAGATATTTGTGTACTAAATGACACTTCAAACAATTTATTCTTGACAGTGAAGTAGGAACAATAGACACAACGGTATGATTTCAATAAATAACAATATTTTACAGCAATCGTTGCCATGTTAGGATATCTTTACTGTCTTCAGAAATAGATAGGATTTTAAGGGGAAAAATACCTTTCAAAATGACAAGCAAGATATAAAATTGAGATAAACAGCTCAGGAGAGTGAGTACTCAGTTATATATAGCCTTATTGGTGAGCTTGTTACATTTGCTTTTCCAAAGGGTTACTTACCTTCCTGACTCTGAACCAGAGTATCCTTTTAAATGCTGATAATAAGCAATAAAGTAGATTCTGCCCAATTGCCTGGCTCATTTTATTCATGAAACATTGGAATTAGATTTAGTTTAGCTGTATCAATTGGGAAAGAATAAAATTTGGCCTTGTGACTTAATGGTAAAACTTACTTCATATCCTATGATACTGTGAGAGTATACCTACCTACTTATCCTTTAGAAAGACTCTAAAGGTATTGAGCACAAATTGGATAATTATTTTTCAGAGGAAGTTTTGTTGGCAGAGGCTGTAACTTCTGATTATTCCAGTCTGACTTTCCACTAATTCAGCTAACCTATTATCTTTAAATGATCTTTTAAACCAAAGACAATGCATTGCTACAATAGCCATGAGAATAAATCTGTCAATAGATATATCCTGAACGTGTACCATATGCAAGATAGTATGTTAGGTATGAAGGGGGTTTCAAAAAAGTGTAAAGCATCAATGAGACTTCAATAGACTCACAGCTAAAACAAAGGATAAATAATAGTAATTTAAAATATGAAAAAAATATTATATTCCAGAAAAAGACAGTGATGCAACATTATCAAATGAGTGGTTTAGCTATTAAGTGGTCCAGAGATGAAGAAAAGGGGAAGAGTAGTTCAAGCTGGATTACAGGAATTGTTCCTAGAAGAGAAGGAACTTGTGCTGGACTTACAAAGAGGTAGCCTCTGGAATAGAGAAGAGGAGAAAGAGTAGAATTTCAAAAGTGGAAAATATAGTATGAATGTAAAAAATGTAAAAATCCTTCTAGAAGCCACTGAATAGAGCATTTCGTAGGAGAGATATATTTGTACTTATACAGATGGAAATTAAGTTGTGTAAGTATAAAATTCCAGGCTGAAGGAATTTAACGTCAGAGTTTTTAAATTCCTGTATAGTTTGAAAGTTATTTTGTATTGCCCTTCTTGCAGGGAAGTCATACAATTTTAAATTTATTTTAAAGGGACCAGAATTTATTCACATATTGATTTGTTTTTGTATATACAATTTTTTAATTCTCTAATTAAATTTAGGTAATGTTCTGCTCATTGTGGATCTGACAGTAAGCAAAACAGAAAAAATAAGTCTACTCTCATGAAACTTATATTCTGGTAGGAGGAAGCAAACAATAAATAAAGGAAATAAGTGAAATATATCACATGTTAGAAATGATTAAGTATGAAGAAAAAAACACAAGGCAGGGAGATGAAATATGAGGTGCTGGATGCATTGAAATATTTGTTCCAGAGCCCAGTGAAGGTCTCATTGAGAAGGTGACTTCTGAGTAAAAACCTACAGGAAGTGAGGGAGTCATCCATGTGGATAGCTGGGGTAGGAAAAAAATGATAAGCAGGGGAAGAGCAAGTGCAAGGTCCCAAAGCAGGAGTGATCAAAGCGGCCAGAGTAATTGGAACAGCCTAAACAAGAGGGGAGTGGTAAAGGCGAGATGAGAGAAAGAATATGAATCAGCACATGGAGAAGATTCTAGTCCTCCTGAGGACATTGGTTTTTACCTAGAGTAAGCTGAAAAGCCACTGAAAAGCCTTGAACAGAAGCTTGATGTGTCCTGACTCATGATGGGTTATGCAGTGGGCATTAATATGGCCATCTTATACATTTACAGACAAAGGAAATTTAAAAATTAAAAATAATGACCTAGAAAGACGCAAGAGTCCAAAAAATTATTCAAGTATGTGTGTACTCTTGAGACTAACAGTAGATGCGTATTAATGTCTCTTTTAAATTTAGTTGATGCTAATAATTTTTGAAATTCTTATGTAATAACCATTTTTTAATCTAATTTGTTGAGAGAGTGCTGGGATCATCAGATCTGTGTGGATCATATTAATAAATGAACATAGTTTAGGAAAGTATTTTCTGATCATAAGTAACAATCTGGGTCAGCATTTCTCATGTGATCTAATGGAAAAGTTTAGGACTGTGAGTGAGGAGATATGGATTTGAAGCCAGATGAGCAACTAACATGCTCTATGGCCTTAGGTAAATCAATTAATGTATACAGACCCCAGCTGGCAATCCCTACCCTGCCCATCTCATGTTACTCCTACCTTGGCCCCTTTAAAATGCAAACAGGGAAATCCTCAAATGAAGTTCTCTGGTAATGAGCCAGATCACATCTTACTCCTGTCTCTATCTTCTGTTTTTCACTGTACTGTGATTCTCCAACTGCCTTGGTTCCTTACTCACGGTCATATTCATACCTTAGATAAATTGCTGTATACTGTATTACTTTACCTGTCTGCCCCCAGCCCCTACTTTTCTCCTTGGACACTATACAGTATTATTCCCCCCATGATTTAGGAGCTCTCCTCCTTGGCATATTCCCCACTCAGCCTGTATGTCGGGAAAGGGGTAGACCCACATAATTCTGTATATTGCTAACATTCTGTATCACAAATCCCTACTTATAGTGAGTTTTCCAAATACTCTGTACTATTTTTTGCTTGCTTGGGCTCTCTATTGGTAATGCTGGTCTTGGCTAACATGATGTCTTCATAGTTGTTGACCTTACATGGTTATTGGAAATCTACCTGAGTTCCTTGCCACAGGACACTTAATATGCACAGGACACTTAATATGAGTTATTCTGCTATTCTGGGTAATTTATCATTGCTTTAGACATCTGTCTTCCGAGGAATGAAAGCATAATCCTCACTTTTGTAGTGATCACTCTCATCACCATCATTATCATAGTTTATGTATTTTGAGTGCTTGCTGTGTACCAGGGATGGAATCAAAAATAGTATATAGGTTATCTCATTTAATCTTCAAAACTATCCTTAGAAGAAATATCATTAGCCCCATTTTTCAAAGTGAGGTAGAGAAAACCTAAATTACTTGCACAAAGTCAAGATAAGTGATAAAGCTGAAATCTAAATCCATAATATCTGACTTTAAAGATCTTCTTTAAGACTGTCTCTAGCTATTGATCTTGGCCATTACAGTGAAATTAGGGTGAAGGCTTTTCTACAGTGACAAAATATAAATATTTTCCTTTTCCTTAACTAGTACAATAAAAAAATGGATGAGAATTCTAGTATTTCTGAAATGTTTATCAATGACCATAAAAATATGAAAAGAGGGAATGACAACATATATGTATATAAATACACAATATACATATACCAAATTATGACTGTAACAAAGCAAATTTGTTCAACGCACTTTAGTATCTTTCAAACCTTGTTTTAAAAATGGTAAGCTGTGTTACTGATTTGTGTCCTTGTAGATTTTAAAACAAACCATGGTGTATAACACAGACCACATAGTATTTACAGATGAGCAAAGGCACTGACCAAATGTCCAAATATGCAGAGAACAGAGGAAATGATGTGAGTTTGTTTGGAGATATCTAACATCAAGCTCACATTTCAGACCATCGTAAAGCTGTGGAATGCATCACAAACAGGCTCGTTGTAATTTAACTGTCTTTTTAATCGTAGAGCAAGAGAACATAAATGTGAGCAATAACATTTTAGGATATGTAATAGTTCTTTATGTACTTTCTTTGGCATTTTGATGAATAAAAGAAAAGAACAAGATTTTTCATCCATACAAATAGATCTGGACTATTAGAATATAAAAGTTAATCATACAACCCAGTTAAACACATTAAAGGCAGCATATAATAGCAGAAATACTAACACTAGGAAAAATTCTTCATAGGGTACTGGAAAGAGGACATAACTGCAATTAGGAAGCTCAATTGTTCACTGATGGACAATAATTTAATATTTTCCCTGGGTTTCTGTTTCTTCATCTGTAAAATCAGTAATTTAGGCTGAAATAATGTCTGGGATCCTTTCTAGTCCTAGCATTCTGCTATTTGGATTTGGATTATAAGAAAAAAATTCCTTTAGGACCAATTATGAAAAAAGCTTTCAGTAATATCTAACATACTTCTTAATATAAACTGTAGGACTATTTCATTTTAAAAAGAATTTGTTGTAGTATAGTGAATGGAACATTGGCTCTGGAGTCAGACTCAGGTTTTTATCCCAACACTTCCACATACAAGCTATGAATATGCTACTTAAACCTGTTACATATGAGGCTCGAGGTACAATTAAATATTTGAAATAACGACCTGTTTTACAGAGGTGAGATAAGCATTAAATGGAGTGTTTTGAAAGCAGTTTATAACTTATGAATTGATGAAATTACAAAAGGGACTCACAGGCCTTTCAGGATCTGAGACTTTTAACGCAAAATATCTATAAGGGTAGGTACAGTGTCAATCTCAGTTTGGGCTATAATGATAGGTGGCTTAGACAACAGAAATGTATTTCTCATAGTTCTGGAGGCTGGAAAGTACAAGATCAGCGTGCTGGCACACTTGGTTTCTAGTGAGAGGACACTTCCTGCTTTGCAGACAGCCATCTTCTCCTTGTATCCTCACATGGTGGAGAGAGAAAGAGCCCAGGCTTGTCATCAATAAGGGCACTAATCCCATCATGAGGACTCTACCCACAGGACCTAATCTAATACTAATTACCTCCCAAAGGCCCCACCTACAGATACCATCAGATTGAGGGTCAGAGATTCAACCAATGAATTTAGGAAAGGACACAAACATTCAGTCCATAACAATGTCAAGTTCAAAATTGAATTCTGAGCATATAGCCCAGAGTTAGACCTCAATAAATATTTTCATTATTGAATAAACAAATGAAAACTTGTCTTATTTTGTAACACACGGCATTCCTATAATGCATCAAATTGTTATTAGCAGGTTGTATGTCCATGCACATTTAGTGCTAAACTTGGTCATGTATTATAAGTGTTTCCTAATCTTTGAGATCTTGGAAAATAAAAATTTTTAGTTATTTTCCCATAGCAGATATAACTCAAGGTTAGTATAAAAAATGTTAACAGCTATAGTATAGAAAATGTGGGCTTTTTACCTCATGGAGCTTAATTCTTAGAGTTTAACCTGTCTTGAAGCCTTAAATAGGGAAATAAATTGCCTTGCAAGATTATTCAGTGAATTAAGTTAGATTGTGCTTTTGAATTAACTAATACATTGTCTGGCCCATAATAGGCATTCGGTAAAGATTTATTCCTTTTTCCTTCATGCTACAATTTCCCATCATTAAGAAGGAGGGAACTAGGGTAAATAAGCAGAAAAATAAAAAGTGCTATTTCCACACCTAAAGATAATGATGAGGTCATCACTGTTTATGACTAATTTCTCAAGAGAGAGAAAGAGAGAAAAAATGAGAAAGAAAGGAAAGATCCCTAATCTATTGCTAGAGTTATGAGAATTTTCAAATGCCATCTCAAATATTATAAAAACTTGTTTTATGGAGTGTCAGAAAAGTAACATTCACATAACATCTAGAATATGCCCCAAGGGGTTGCATCAATTTAATTGTGAGATGCAGTAGTAGAAAAGTTAGTATTTTCCTGGCTTTATTGGCTTTTGTATTGACTTCATATTAGAATAAGAATGATTAGTTTTTGACATGCAAGGAACAAGGAATCCAAAACATCTGGTTCATGCTGCCCATAAACTTGCCCAGGGGACAGCAAACTTTTTTGTAAAGTGCCTGATGGTAAATATTTAGGCTTTGTGGGCCATTCTATCTCTATCTGAAGTATTCAATACTGCTATTGTAGTAGGAAGGCAGCCATAGATAAAATGTGAACTAATAGGCATGACTGAGTTCCCATAATGCTTTATAATAATCAGGTAGTGAGCCAGATTTAGCCTAGCAGCCCTAGTTTGACACCGATTAATTAGTCTATTGGATAGATAGCTTTCCAATAATTAATTATGGAGTCTTATTAAGTACCTAGCTCTATACTACACACCTTGTTTGACTGAACTGAATAGAATAGATGCACATCTATATGACATATCAACCATATAGTTCCATCAACATAAATAATGAGCAGGATCCTTGAGATTCCCAGTCCATTGCTAATTACTAGAAATGTAATCCCATTCCCTTTCTCTATGTACCCTCTTTCAGCTAGTTATGTCACCAGGCTCTCTTCCATTTTCTAGCAATTAATTTAGTTAGTAAGTGTTTTTTCTAGACTCCTTATTTGAAATAAGCAGCAAAAACTTCCAGACTCCCATTTTAAGAAAAATAAAATTTTAAGTAAAGGAATTAATTCACATAGTAGAAAAAAACAGGTACTGAAACAGCTGAAATAGATTTTTATCATAGAAGAAAATTTTCCCTAAATCATTTGCACAGATTCAGTGACAGATGACTACATGAACTGTGGGTGAGTACCAGACTTGAGATTTAATTTTTTAGTGTAGCTGAAATTCAACATAAATTTTATTGTTTTTTCTCATGGAATTATGACAGCAAGAGTCCTTGGTGTGTGTATGTTAATTATTTGAAAGCTAATGTTTTCAGTTGTTTTCAACTATTCATATTCCAGTATGAATTAATTTTTCTCCTGCTTTCTCAAGTGGCAGTGACCTGGAATGCAGAATTCTGATACAGAACAGTGATTCCCAAATGGTGATCACTGGACTAGCACCATCAGGTATCACCTAGGAGTTTTTTAGACTTATTGAACGAGAAATTCTGGAATGGGTGTCCAGATTTCTGAGTTTTATAGTCATGCAGGTGACTGGAATGTTAGAGCTTGAGAACCAATGACCAAGTGACTAAACAAGCAAGCTCTCCTGCTTAAGCCTGCTGTCTTTTCAACTTATGCTTTTTAGTAAACCAATTCTAACAATTCTTTGACCAGGCAATATCTTCTATCTATTGATCCTTTCAATAAGTGAAAGTTAATATACATGAAACACATTAGAAGAATATCTGTACTATATGTTTGTTACTGTATTATAATTTTTATTATATCTTACTTTTCTCCTGTCTTTATCTTCTTATCTGGTGTACACTCCATAGTCAGTCCTTACAAATCTTTTACTACTCTCCCAAGTCATTTGTCACTTTTTAAAATTTTATTGTACCACCTTGACAACACTATAACCCTATTTAAACTCAATTCTACAAACATTCTGAGGGTGTACCTGCACAGCTAAATGTGGGTGGAGAAAGATGGACAACAACGTAACTGTTCTCAACATTCATGATCACTAAACTCAAGTAGAACATTTATGGTGTCCACTAATGAAACTATAATTTCCTAGTCCTTTGTTTTCCTCCCACTCTCCTGGACAGATACTTTATACTAGCTCTTCTCTCAAACCTATCTGCTATTGCCAATAAAAATTAGTGACTCTACTTCACTGAGAAAATTCAAGTAATCAAATAAATTTCCAGGAAATCTTACCTTATCTACCTATCCTATATACTGAAGTACTCAGTATGCTCTAATGGCATTATAGACGAAATATTCATGGTCCTAGCTAAGGCCTACTCTCTCTATTTATGTATTAGTACCCATTGTTTCTGATCTATTCAAGTACATTGATTCAATAATTCTTCCCTCCATGATTTCAAGCAGTAGCATTTTTTCTCTCTCTAGTGAATTATTACCATAATGAAACAAACACGGTGTAACTTCTTTCATCTTATAAAATAAAAACTCTCTTGACCCTACATTTTCTCTGTCTTCCTACTCCCCTTTGTTTCTCTTCTTTACATAAAAACCTCTTGAAAGAGTTCTGAGTATTAGTTCTCTCTCATTTGTCTCTTGGATTAACTCCAACCAGGTTTCCTCCCCTCCCTTCTTTACAGAAACTGCCCTTCTCAACATCACCAATTACCTACATGTTATTAAGTCCAATAGTAACTTTTTGGTTTATACTCTAGTTGGAATATCTGGAGCATTTGATACTGCTTTTCTCCTTAAAATAATTCCTTCACTTGGCTCAACAGACTCTTCATATGCCTGGTTTTCCTGTTACTTTATGGCTCCTTCTTCTCTTTCTCTTAAGCCTATTTTCACTTCCCCAAGTAAAATAATTTCATCCCAGAACAAAGCTCATGAATGTATATATGAACACAAAACATTGAGAGCCCAACAGGGTAAAATCAGGATGCCTGGCATCTTGTCAGAAATCACCAAATATACAAAGACACAGGAAGATATAACACATAAAGAGCTGGAAGTCAATCAATGGAAATAAATCCAGAAAGAACAAAAATAGTAGAATTGGTAGACAAGGGTATTAAACAGTTATATCTATATTGCACATGTTAAGAAAGAAAAGATTGACCACATTAAATAGAATTAGGAAAGAGAATAAAATCCAAATTGACTTCTAGAGAGGAAAACTACATGTGTAAGTTTATAAAAATACACTGAATTTCATTAACAAAATACTAGAATTTGCAGGAAAAAATATTGAACTTGAAGGTGTAATAGTAGAAAATAAACAAACAAACAAAAAAACCCAAAAAACCCACCAACAATGACAATAACCCCCCAAAGTATCAGATGGTAGTAGGACAGCATCAGGTGGCCTATATATGTGTATGTGGTGTTTCCAAAGGAGACTGGGGAAAGAACAGAAAAAATATTTTAAAGAACAGAGGTTATAAATTTTCCAAAACTACACCAAGACACATCACAATCATATTGCTCAAAACAAGTGATAAAGAAAACAAACAAACAAAAAAAAACCAACTTTAAAACAACCAGAGAGAAAAATACACACTATGAAGAGAGAAGCAAAGGTAAGAATTATAGATTTACCCTTGGAATAATACATATGAAGACAGGAGAGTAGTATCAATAAAGCACTAGGGGAAAAGATTCTCTAATTTTCAGTGAATGCCAAGGTTCCTTATAAAGTCTTCTTTAAACAATTCTCTTCCCCACACCTGATATTTGAGACTTGATATTCACTTACTCTCCACCAAGTTTGCACACACATGTCCCATTGTAGCATATACATTTCAAACAATTTTTCTTCAGTAGATACTTCCCAAGAGTCTGTATACTCCTTGAAGATGGAATCGAAATTCTCAATCATCTTAAACAGTACTTGGCATAATGGAATACTTACTAAATTAAAGTGAGGAGCCAAAGATAAGGTACTTGCAAGTTGTATTTATAAATATGTCTGGGGGCCCGAGGTCAAGATGGTAAAGTAGAAATATGTGGAGTTCACCTCCCCCCACAAACACATCCAAAATACATCTACTTGTGGAATAATTCTCACAGAAAACCAACTAAAAACTGGCAAAATATCTCTTATAGAGCCAAAGCTGCAAGAAAGATCCCCATGTAACCTTGTAGGGAAAAAAGAAAGAAAGAACGAAAGAAAGAAAGAAAGAAAGAGAGAGAGAGAAAGAAGGAAAGGAAGGAAGGAAAGAAGGAAGGAAGGAAGGAAGGAAGGAAGGAAGGAAGGGAGGGAGGGAGGGAGGGAGGGAGGGAGGAAGGAAGGAAGAAAGGGAGGGAGGGAGGAAGGGAGGAAGGAAGGGAGGGAGGGAGGGAGGGAGGGAAGGAGGAAGAAAAGAAAAGAAAAGAAAAGAAAAGAAAGAAAGAAAGAAAGAAAGAAAGAAAGAAAGAGAGCATCAGGATGGCATCTGCAACCCTGGGTGGGAGTTGTGAAAGAGGGAAGTTACCTTCTCCCTGAGAACCCCCTTTGCCAGCTGGGACATCCACTGGGACAGATAGGGAGTCAAAGGAGCCTGGACTCTGCTCACGAGGAGTGTGCTTGTGCTGACTTGTTAACAATCAGAGCAGAGAGAGACCAGTTCTGATGGCTGCCATGTCACCACACTTTCTAGCCTAAAAGGAGTGCTGGTATGGGCTGCTAGTAGTAACAGCAACCGGGCTCTAAAACTGGGGTTTCAGTCAATGGACTCTGGGAGTGGATTCTCTCTAGATGTGTGGAGACAGCCCAAAGGGCCTGAAGTGTGATCCAGGCTGCCACTGTTGACACACACAGGGCAGGGTGAAGGTCTGCCATAGGAGGCCCATTACCAGTGTGCTCTGGGTGGGGCACAGGTCTGCCATAAGAGCCCAATTGTCAGCATGCTCACAGTGGGTCATGGCTGAAGTGGCAATGGGATTTGTGAACCCACACATGGCTGAGGTGGGGCTGACATCAGAGCTGCTTATCAGCACTTCCACAGTGGATGCAGATCCTGGGGTGAATTCATCAGCAGCACACATTGTTGGCACACACACTAGGTGGGAGGCAGCATTACAGAATTGTATGTCTCTGACAGACAGCCCCTGGGGCGGAGTATGCATCAGTTCTTATCTCAGCAGGAGTGCTCCACCTCCTTCACACCCTGGCTTAGAGCCAGATCTGGGGAGTTCTAGTCTAACAACTGGGAATCAGTCTCCCCATACGCATGACAGGACTGTGACAACCACAGAGCAAAGAGGAGATCCCTCCCAACATTGACTGCAGGCTCTGGTCACCAAAACACCAATCACACCCACTACCAAGGGGATAATGACCATCACATTCTGAGGAAATATGTGGCAGGCATCCATATCAAAAACAGCACTCACAACAAAAAATATTGGACTCACACAATCTACACAAGGATTCTCTCACATAAAAAGAGCTCTTTAAGACAGTATTATATAACTGTTTCTCCCAAAATCACAGGGACAGATACATTTTAAGTAAAATGTAAAAGCAGAGGAACTACTCCCAATTAAAAGAACAAGATAAAGCCCTTGAAAGAATAAACAATGAAATGAACCTCTCCAGTCTATTAGATCCTGAGTTCAAAAAGGGAGTAATAAAAATGCTAAAGGAATTAAGAAAGGTTATCAATAGAAATGCAGATCACTGTTGCAAGGAACTAGGAGATATAAAGAAGAACCAATCAAAATTAGACAACACAAATGCTTAAATAAAAGTGAAACTAAAAGCAATGAATAGCAGACTAAATAATGCAGAATAAAGTCATCTGGAAGTTAGAATAATGGAAATCACCCAATTGGGACAACAGACAGACAAATCAAAAAAAACAAACAAACAAACAAACTGAAAGCAACATACAAGATTGATGGGTTAATAAAAAGCATGCAAAGTTACCCAAAATAAGAGTTTCATAAGAAGAAAAAAGAGATAAAGCAATCAAAAATGTATTTGAAGAAATTATGGCTGAAATTTTAGAAATTTAAAGGACAAAGATATCCAGGTACAGGAAGCACAGAGGGTCCCAAACAAGATGAACTCAAACAGACTCACATAAACACATATGTTAGTTAACATGGCAGAAGTCAAAGATAAAGAGAGGATTCTAAAGGTAGCAAGAAAAAACAAAGCATCAGTTACAAGGGAACCACCATAAGGCTAACATCTGATTTTTTCTGCAGAAACACTGCAGTCCAGAAAAGAATGGCATGATATATTTAAAGAGCTGAAAGGGAAAAAATTACAACCTAGGATACCCAACAAGGTGATCATTCAGAATTGAAGCAGAAAATAAGAACTTTTCATACAAACAAAATCTGAAAGAATACAGCAGTACTAAATGTAACGTAAAAGAAATATTGAAAGGTATTCTCTAAATAAAAATGAAGCAAGAATCTCTAGGAAAGGGAAAAACAATAGGAAAGGAAAATATATTAAAAAGGATTGAACATAGTTTAAACCAGTACAAAGATTAAAAAACAAAGAAAAAATTGTTAAAGTGATTATAACTCCAATTAACAGCAAAGTTATAAACATGAAGATGCAAAAGTGTTTATCAAAATCACAAAATATGGGGGAAGGGAGTAAAAAATATAGATCCTTTAGAATGCGTTTGAACTTATAAGACTATCATCCCAAAGAAAGTAGACAGAGTTATGGGTTAACATACTTGAAAGCCAGGGGAACCACAAATCAAAAACATACAATAGGGGCTTCCCTGGTGGCACAGTGGTTGAGAGTCCACCTGCCAATGCAGGGGACATGGGTTCGTGCCCCGGTCTGGGAGGATCCCACATGCCATGGAGCACCTGGACCCATGAACCATGGCTGCTGATCCTGCATGTCCGGAGCCTGTGCTCTGCAACAGGAGAGGCCACAACAGTGAAAGGCCCGCATACTGCAAAAACAAACAAACAAACAAACAAACAAAAAATAGATTCACATAAACTAAAAAGAAAAGTACTTAAGCATATTACAAAAGAAAACCATCAAACCACAAAAGGAAAAAACAAAAGAAAGAATGAAAGAACTACAAAATCAACTGGAAAACAAGGTTTGAAATTGCAATAAATACATTCTTATCAGTAATTACTTCAAATGACAATGGAATAAATACTCTGATCAAAAGACACAGAGTGGCAGATGGGATAAGACAGAAAAGGACCTACAATGTGTCACCTACAAGAGATAAACTTTAGGCCAAAACACACATAGATTGAAAGTGAGGGATGGAAAAAGATATTTCATGCAAATGGAAATGACAAGAAAGCAATAGTCATATAAGACAAAATAGATATTAAAACAAAGGCCATGAAGAAAGGCAAAGGAGACTATGTAATGATAAAGGGATAAATAAAAGAAAATGATATTACATTCATTTACATATATGCACCTGGTATAGGAGCACCTAAATGCATAACACAAATGCTAATAGACATAAAGGTAGAAATTGACAGGAATACAATAATAATAGGAGACTTTAACATGCCATTGACACCAATGGACAGTTCTTCCACACAGAAAATCAATAAGGCAAGAGAGACCCTAAATGACACAATAGAGCAGTTGAACTTAATTGATATCTATAGGACACTACATCCAAAATAGAGAATACACATTCTTTTCAGTGCACATGGAACATTGCACTGTGAACATTGCACAGACCACATACTAGGACACAAAACAAGCCTCAAAAAATTTAAGAGGATAGAAATTATTTAAAGCATCTTTTCTGACTGCAATGGCGTGAAAGTAGAAGTCAACCACAGAAAAATAAATAAGGAAAAAAACAAGAACGATTGCATGGAGAGTGAAAAACACATGCTACTAAAAAATTAATAAGTCAACAATGAAATCAAAGAGTAAATTTAAAAATACCTCAAGATAAATGACAATGAAAACACAAACATGCAAAATCTATGGTATGTAGCAAAAGCAATTCTAAGAGTATTCGTAGTGATGCAAGCTTTCCTCATAAAATAAGAAAAATCTCAAATAAAGATATTAACCTACAACCTAAAAGAATTAGAAAAAGAAGAACAAACAAAACCCAAATTCAGCATAAGGTAGGAAATTATAAAGATCACAGAGGAAATAAATAATATAGAGTTTAAAAAAATAGAAAAAATCAATAAAAACAAAGTGTTTTTTTTTGCAATTATGAACAAAATTGACAAAGCTTTAGCCAGGCTTATGAAGAAGAAACAATAGAGGACCTAAATAAGCAAAATAAGAAATGAAATATGAGAAATAACAACCAATACCACAGAAATAAAAAGAACCATAAGAAAATAATATGAACACTTAGGTGCTAACCAATTGGACAACCTAGAAGAAATGGACAAGTTTCTGGAAACACACAGCCTGCCAAAATTGAGTCCAGCAGAAACAAATAATATGAACAGATCAATCACTAGAAGTGAAATATAAACTCAAAAAAAAAGAAGAAAAACACCCAAAAAACAAAACTCCCTGCAAAAAAAAGTCCAGGACCAGATGGCTTCACTGGGGAATTCTACCAAACATACAAAGAAGTTCTAATGACAATCCTTCTCAAACTATTCCAAAATATTTAAGAGAAAGAACATTTCCAAATTCATTCTATGAAACCACCATCACCCTGATGTCAAAACCAGGCAAAGACACTACAGAAAAAAGAAAAAGAAAATTACAGAAAAAGAAAATTACAGGTGAATATTTTTGATGAATATAGAAGCAAATATTCTCAACAATTAGCAAACTGAATCCAACACAAAAAAAGGATCATAAACCATAATCAAGGTGGATTTATTCCAGCCTCACTAGGATGGTTCAACATACTCAAATCAATCAATGTGATATAACACATCAACAAAAGAAAAGATAATAACCACATGATCATCTCAATAGATCCAGAAAAAGCATTTGATAAACTTCAGTCCATTCATGGTAAAAAGTTCTCATCCAAGTGGGTATAGAGGGTACATATCTCAATGTAATAAAAGCCAGTTGTGACAAACCCACAGCCAATATAATACTCAACAGTGAAAACTGAAAGTCTTCCTGCCGAATTCTGGAACAAGACAAATATGCCCCCTCTCACCACTTCTATTCAACATAGTATTGGAAGTCTTAGCCACAGCAATCAGACAAGACAAAGAAGTGAAAATGTATCCATTTTGGAAGACAAAATTGTCACTATTTGCAGATGACATGATACTCTATATAGAGTATCCTAAAGACTCCACACACAAAAAATATTAGAACTAATAAATGAATTCAGTAATGTAACAGGATACAAGATTAATATACAGAAATATTTGCATTTCTTTACACTAACAATGGAATATTAGAAAGGGAATTTTTTTAAAAAATCCACTTAAAAATTACATCAAAATTTAAAATACTTAGGAATAAACCTAACCCAGGAGGTAAAAGACCTAAATGCTGAGAACAATAAAACACTGATAAAGAAAATTGAAGATGATTCAAATAAATGGAAAGATATCCCATGCTCTTGGATTGGAGGGATTAATATTTCTAAAATGGACATACTACACAAAGCAATCTACAGATTGAAAGCAATCCCTATGACATTTTTCACAGAACTACAAAAAATAATCCTAAATTTTATATGGAGCCACAAAAGATCCAAAATTCCAAGGTAATCTGAGGAAAAAGAATAAAGCTGGAGGCATAACCCTCTCAGACTTCAGACAAAACTACTAAGCTACAGTAACCAAAACAGCATGGTATTGGCACAAAAACAGACATATATGTTAATGGAATAGACTAGAGTGCCTAGAAATAAACCCATACACCTAAGGTCAATTAATCTTTAATAAAGAAGGCAAGAATATACAATGGAGAAGAGACAGTCTCTTCAGCAAGTGGTGTTGGGAAATCTGAACAGCTACATGTAAATCAGTGAAATTAGAACACTCCCTATCACCATATACAAAAGTAAACTCAAAATGGTTTAAAGACTTAAATATAAGACATGATATCATATAACTATTAGAAGGGAACATAGGCAAAGCATTCTCTGACATAAATCATAGCAATATTTTCTTACATCAGTCTCCCAAGACAAGAGAAATAAAATCAAAATTAAACAAATAGAACCCAATCAAATTTAAAAGCTTTTGTACAGCAAAGCAAACCATAAACAAAATGAAAAGACAATCTCTGGAATGGGAGAAAATATTGCAAATAATGCTACCAACAAGGGATTAATTTCCAAAATATAAAAACAGCTCTTACAACTCAATATCAAAAACCAACAACCTGGTCAAAAAATGGGCAGAAGACCTAAATAGACATTTCTTCAAAGAAGATATACAGATGGCCAACAAGGACATGAAAAGATGCCCAACATCACAAATTTTTAGAGCAATCTAAATCAAAACTTCAATTAGGTATCACTTTACACCTGTCAGAATTGCTATCATCAAAATATTACAAATAATACATGCAGTAGAGGATATAGAGAAAAGAGAATCCTCTTACACTGTTGGTGGGAATGTAAATTAGTGCAGCCAATATGGAAAATAGTATAGAGGTTCCTTAAATAACTAAAAATAAAGTGACCATATGACCCAGCATTCCCACTCCTGGGCATATATCTAGAAAAGACAAAAACTGTAATTTGGAAAGATACATGAACACCAATGTACATAGCAGCACTATATACAATAGCCAAGACATGAAATCAGCCTATGTGTTCATCAATAGATTAATGGATAAAGAAGTTGTATACCTACATATATATATATATATATATATACACACACACACACACACACACAATGGAATGTTACTCAGCCATAACATAAAATGAAATATTGTCATTTGCTGCAATATGGATGTGCTTAGAGAATATCATACTAAGTGAAGTAAGTCAAAGACAAATATTAAAATATTATATCACTTATACATGCAATCTAAAAAATAAGGCGAATTAATTTATTTACAAAACAGAAACAGCCTCACAGACACATAAAACTCACTTATGGTTACCAAAGGGGAAAGGAAGGGGGAGGGATAGATTTGGAGTATGAAATTAACAGATACACACTATTATATAAAATACATAAGTAACAAGGATTTATAGCACAAGGAACTATATTCAATATCTTGTAGTAAGCTATAATGGAAAATTAATCAAAAAGTATGTATGTATATACTATTTTTATATATATACACTATATATATATACATTATATATATGTTAATAACTGAATCACTTTGCTGTACATCTGAAAATAATACAATGTTGTAATCAACTATACTTCAATAAAAATATAACAAATTAAAATATATGTCTGATGACGAAGCCTCAAGTCTGACTTTGAGTTATAAGACCTGAGTTCAAGGTTATTGTCTGCCTCTTAGTATCACATATAGCTCTGTGACTTTTAGCAAGTTATGAATATTTCTCAACTTCTCTTGAAAAAAGGGAATAATAATAATATATACAAAATTTCTCCTAATGATTAAATAAGATTATGCATTTTAAAGTGTGTGGTACATGGTAAGTAATCAACAAACATCCATCATTTCTTTAATAATAGCTACAGAAAACACCATTATGAGAAGGCCTTCAGCAGACAGCCTAAGGAAGGGGCCCTGTAAGTACAAGAGATATGTGCAGAGTAGTTTGGTAACAAAAGTAATCTTCCCAGTCCTGACAGCTCCTGAACTCACCTATTCTATCTTTAATATTAGTAACATTTTCTTTTGATGACTTTCTGTTCTTTGGAATATGGAGAAATAAATTCCCTTTCTTAATATGTACCTGCCCTACAGAGAAAAATGTAAGGGAAAACAGTACCCATTAGTCTGCTATAATGAGGGGCTCATGAGCCATAGGAAGTCCATTGGGTATGGCTAGTAAGAGACATAACATGATTCAAGGGTATTATTATTATTATTATTAACACTGGAATCTCAAGAACAGGAGAGTGTACATGTTGGGGATGGATGAAGGGATGTTCTGAGTAGAGGAGGATTCAGCTGAGTCTTAAACACTTTTATGGGCCATTAGTGTTTGGGAATCAGTGTTTCTTTCCGCTGACCCTTTTGGTGTATATTCTTGCCCTAAACTTAAATAGAAGTATCTGCTCAGAGCAATCTCACCTCAAACACAACCCTGTGGTATAGAAACTTTTGAATGAAGATTGAACAAAATCCAGTTAAGAGTTTTGTTTTCACCTATGCAGATTACACCTGTTAGTTGTACTTGTGGCGTGAATTTCTTTGGATAATTAGACTCATGGACTTTTGCCAGGAAGCATATACCCTCTTTCCCAGCACTTTCTAGCAACAGGTATAATACTAGACAAACATTTACAACAAATTATATCAAGGAGTTTAATTAGGAAATAAAATATTACATTGATATCAAGCATTAACTGGTTAGAATGCACTGACAACTTGGTATATGTAACTCTGTCTAACCAGGAATTTTGGCCCCTTCAAAGCATTTCTAGCTTGTCAAAAGGATCTTTATTGACTAGCTTTTCTTCTGTGTTCAGTCTCTCTAAGTTTCTACAGATTCCTGTGCATTTGCTGGCTCCTGCTTTATAATAGTCACATGTGTCTTGATATTCATTGACATGCAAAGTTGATTTCTTCCTGAATGTTATCATTAGCATATGCTATGTATCAGTACTCTGCAGCTACTCAGAAATCTCTTTAGATCAGTTCCAGCTAGGAGCTGTATTTCCTCTTTGTCATAGTGACTCAGACCTTGATTCCTTTAGTCTACAGACCATGCAACCCCTCTTCATCTCTCAGCTACACTTCAACTGAAGTAAACAATGCTGAAATACTTTCTAATGTCTCCTACTGAAGAAGGAGAGTTTCTTTCACAGGTCAATACAATCAAATTTCTCTCTGCCTAGTCCCAGGCCTCTCGTAGTCTTGCTTTATTTTACAGCAAAAATTTATATTCTTCCAGCTTCTCATCAAGTATTTTTTTTTCTCTTGGATACACCCACAATTCCTTACTCAGAAGAATTTAGATTTTTCATGTATATTGTATACTTTCAGGGTAACCATTCAATAAATCAATGATTGGGATGACTGTTAATATATTCAGATATTTTTGTAATACAAATATCTTAGACTTTTGAATTATATTCTTTATGTGATATGTGCTATCCTCTACTCAACCACATCTTAAAAAAATTCTAGAAGTCTGCTATCCTCAACTCAACCAAATCTGAAAAAAAATCTATAAGTTTGCTATTATGTTGGAAAAACATGTTTTGCCGGCTCAAATTTTAGTATATATATATATATATATATATATATATATATATATATATACTTTTGTGTCACTGCCAAACAACTTTATTCCTTCAGATAATAATTTTTATTGATAAAGACTAAGTTTAATGTTAATTTTCTCATCAAATTGACAAGCAATCCACTCTAATTTAAATTAAGTTCTTACTTTTGTATCATAACTAAGCAGATTTACCAATACATATCTCTTTTTACCAATAAGAGTTACTGTTAAGTTAGAGTAGAATGAGACATGATTTTTACCATTAAGACTGATTTTTTAAAATTATATATATATTTTTATATATATGATACAATGTTAAAATGCATTCATAACAATTAAGAAATCAAGAAGCTAA
Organism: Delphinapterus leucas; assembly: GCF_059928025.1. Taxonomy (NCBI): domain Eukaryota; kingdom Metazoa; phylum Chordata; class Mammalia; order Artiodactyla; family Monodontidae; genus Delphinapterus; species Delphinapterus leucas. The sequence continues at coordinate 59,761,859 of NC_143142.1, read as the reverse complement.
CGGAATATTGAGGGTTTAGTCAAATATATTGGAAAATAGAGAGTTTAGTTGACTATGTAAAGGTAGCATTTTGAAAATAAGTCTATGAAACAGAATAACAGAAAGGGACAGGAGAGGGCAAGGGTCAAGAAATACTGGTTTTTACCTTCTCTCTGAAGGCACCAAAATTTTGATTTTGGCTAGTTTCTTCACTTTTCTCAGTCTGAGTCTTCCCAACTATCCATTTAGAAAGATAATTTTGGAAATGTCTGTGTGTGTTTTGACTGTTCTAATGAAGTAAATTCAAGAGTTTGTTAAATGTATGTGGAAAATTCGTGAACAGCAAAGGATTGACCCACACAAAATTCTAATGAGTAAACTGGGCTAATAATATTTAAGACTTTATATCCAACTTTAATATACTGAAGCTATTGTTACTAAGTTAAATTAAGTCCTAATATAGTTCAAGTACTGAACTTAGTGCTATGGGTAGCAGGGTTAAAAATGGAATACAAGAAAATAATTACAAGATTATATTCTCAGTGAAAATATTGTAGAGAAATTAGAGAAAAAAATCAGTCCCTCCAAAAAAAAAAAAAAACAGAAAATGGAGGGTAATATGGTTAGCAAAATAAGTCAGACAGAGAAAGAAATACTGTGTGTTATCACTTATACGTGGAATCTCAAAAACAAAATAAATGAATAAATATAATGAAATAGAAACAGACTCACATATATAGAGAAAAAACTAGTGGTTACCAGCTGTGAGAGGGAAGGAGTGAGGGGCAAGATAGAGGCAGGGGAATAAGAGGTACAAACTACTATGTATAAAATAAATAAGATACAAAGATATATTGTATAGCACAGGGAATATAGCCAATACTTTATAATAATTTTAAATGGAGTGTAATCTATAAAAATATTGAGTACTATGTTGTATACCTGAAACTAATATATTATAAATCAATTATACTTTAATAAAACAAAGGAGAGAAAGCATATTAAGACATTTTCAGTATAATATAAAAGAAGTTGGAATTCTAAATTGATCAGTATTTTAAGTTATAAGAAGTCCTTATATTTTGAGACAATCTTAAGTATACAGCTGTAGGATACTGAAATATATTGATATGGGCCACCTATATCCAAAACACCTCTCCTCCTGGGACCTCAGATGAACGACAACCTAAAGTAACATAAGTGGAATCATAGAAGCATAGCAAGAAGCCTCTAGGACCTGAAAAAGGCAAGAAAACAAATTTTCCCCACAGCCTGCAGAAAGTACTCAGTGAGACCTGTGTCACATTTCTAACAACCAGAATTGTAAGGTAATAAATTTGTGTTGTTTAAACTACTGAGTTTTTGATAATTTATCATGGAAGCAATAGAAAACAAATACAGATGAGTACAAAATAATATTTAATATTATTTCCATATTAGAGAAAGTAATCATCTTTTAAAAATAATTGTCTATATTCTTCCATATATAAATTTCAGTTTACTCAACTTATTTTGAATTCTCTATATATTCTAGATATTGATGCATTTAATGTATACTTTGCAATTTTTTTTCTTGCAGAATGCTTATTTTTTCTGACTTAGTTCATCACACAGAATTTTTTTATAAGTAAATATACTGACCTTTAGCTTTATGGATTCTGGATTTCATGTCTTGTTTAGGAAAGCTTTCTAATCACACAAACTTACTGAAATATTCCTCTATATTTTCTTCTAATGTGTTTATTACTGTTAGCTATGTAGTCTACCTATAATTTATTAATCTGTGTAAGATATTAGAAAGGAGTGTGAATGCTTATCTTCACAAATAAAGACCTAATAAACCATGAAATTTTTGTCAAAACTATATCAAATGTAATTATGTTTCTAAGTTTTCCATTGTTTTATCAAGTTATTTGTTTGTTCCTATACCATTATATATTGTTCCCCAGGATTTAATTAATTGAGTTTTATTTGTATGATTTGATTAGCTGTTATAGCATGTCATTTATTATTTTCCTTCTTCTGAAAATTTTCTTGGCTATTCTTTCATAATTTTCAAGGGGTCATGCCTTTCTCTTATCAGATTTATTCTTGAGTATTTAATGACTTCTTTGCTGAAACATTACAATCGCATTTTCTACTTGGTTATTTCTAGTGCATTGAAAAACTCAGCATGGTGGTTAAATATATAGACTCTGCAACCAGACTGCTTAAATTCAAATTCTTTTTCTTTTTTTTTTTTTTTTTGCGGTACGCGGACCTCTCACTGTTGTGGCCTCTCTGGTTGTGGAGCACAGGCTCTGGACGAGCAGACTCAGCAGCCATGGCTCACGGGCCCAGCCACGCCACGGCATGTGGGATCTTCCCAGACCGGGGCACGAACCCGCATCCCCTGCATCGGCAGGCAGACTCTCAACCACTGTGCCACCAGAGAAGCCCTCAAATTCTTTCTTGACTACTCATAAATTGTGTTATACAGTTTGCACCCAAGTTTCCTCATCTGTAAAATGGGATAACAATAGAAACAAACTCATACATTTGTTATAAAGAGTGTTTGTTTTAATGTCTTTAGACAGCACATTAATTACAGTAAAAAATTCTCCTAGTATTGTTATTTTTTATTCTGTTGATATTTTAACCTAAAATATTTTATTGATATACAATTTTATAGTTCATAAATTTGGTTAATTTTGCTCATTTCTGATTGGTATACTGCTTATTTATTCTACTTGTCTATCTTGACAATAGCTTCCACTTTAAGAAGGAATCCTAGGTGGCAGCAACATTTTTACCTCCCTGATTTTAATGATTGAGTTTTTCCCAAAAATAATAATATTTTTGAAGGCATCTAGTAGTATCTAGACATTTTGGGAATTTCTTTCTAATTTTATTTTTCTGATAGCTTTTATCATGAATGGGGATCAAGTTTCATCAAATGATTTTGTGCTGCCCTATTGAAATAATCACTCTAATTTTGCAATAGAATTTGCAATATAATTTATATATGTATATATTCCTTTAAATATGTGATAAATTTCAACATGTAATGTTGATAAGTACATGGATAAGGATAGAAAAATTACTCTAAATCTGAAAAGAGCTATTCTTTTACTATTCTATCTTACTATGATTAAATAGTATAATTTGTATGACCTCTACTCTTCAGAATTTATTGAGTTTTATTTGGATATAATACATCAATAAAATTGTTATTGATCCACATGATTTTGAAGATTATATGCATAAGGATGGGTAAATTTTAGCTTAGCAGGATTGACTACATGCTTCTCTCAGGGATGTCTGAAGCCTGGCATTGACCCTTGGCCAAAGCTACAGAATGTACTAACTAGAGATCAATAATGTTTGGCAACCATGCATTTGTAAGTTTTTTGGAAGTAACATTGTTGATGAAATTCAGATGTGCGAGGTTTCAAGAGAGCCTGAGGTTATACATAACTAACATATATAACCTGGTACTCAAGAAAAAGAGGTTATGTATTGTGATAACTACTTTTTAATTACTTTAAGTATTCAATTGCTAAAAGGACTCACAGATTACAAATAGTTGATACTCTTGAAACAGCTTCAACATGGGCAAAAGCAAGACATGAATATCTGTTGAAGTGGTCTGGAAATGTCAGTAGCAGGCTACCTTATTCCTCTATCACTGAGTCATCCAGGATGTGCTTTGTCTTCAGGTCTTGAATCACCACCAGTGATTATGTGATGTCATTTTTTCATTATGCCTCAAAATTCTAAATATAAATTTACAGGTTGGTTTTTCCAACCATATTTTTCTTCAATATTCCTTGTTATTCCTCAGATTCCATTTTTTTCATCTTATTGTACTTCATACTGAAGTAACTTTTTCAGAGATGTATTTATTTTTTGCTAGCATTAGGTATAATACCTCTTATTCCCACAGGATGCCTTTCTTATCTTTTATATGTTGCCACTCTATTCTTGATACTTCCTCCCCACTAGATTTCTAGTGAAGAAATCACTAGATTGGTGAAGTGATATTCTCTAGTCTTATTTCTCTGTAGAACTAATGCATGTTACTGTCTGATTTTTCAGGAATTCCCCCAAATATGTCTCTTTCTGGTGGTACTCTTTTCCCCCCATTACTATTTATTTAAAGTATGTTTGTTCAGACATTTGATGGAGTTTTGGATTGGAGATGAAGTATGAACATCAGCTTAACTGACTTCCTTGATTCAGTTACTCTCACTTAATTCTTATAACAGATCTGTGATAAGAGTTTGAGAATTTCCATTGCACAGATAAGAAAACTGAGACATAATTTAATTAATTTGTGCAAAAGACACATCTAGTCAATGTGGAACATGGTTATGAAATCAGTTGTGTAGGCCAACACACACTTCTTTCACTCTAATATAATGTTTCACTAGACTGATATAGGATCTATTGTTCTTAGGTACTTATACTTGGTGGCAGAAATGAGACTTTTTGAAGATCTTTTCTCTAGGTTATTCTAATGTTTTTTTTTAAATGAACGAAAGTGATGTTTGTTGGAATGTCTGCATAGGAAATCATGAGTTAGTGGAAAGAACATGCATTTTGGAGTATAGCAGATTTGTTTCTAAATCATGGTTTTCAGTTCCAATTACTAACTTGTGACCTTGGGTATGCAATAATTATTTTTCAACTTTCTTATGTTTTTCAATATTTATTTATAAATTGCATATAGTAGCAAATATTTCAAAAGGATTAATGCGAAGATTGATTGAGATGTGTATTTAAGAGCATATGATAAACACTGACCAAAGGTTAGTTTCTTTCTCATCCTACCTATCATATTTCATTCTAAGAACACCCCAAGAGTTGGATATAATCATTTTATTATTGGTGAGGACACTGATGCTCAGAGGGATGAAACATAACTTGCACTGTCAGGTAGCTAATAAATGGTGCAGCCAAATTTAGCTTGGAAGGTTGTAGGACATTATACTTACTGTTTTCTTCTGGGATTTTTCTAATTCACATTCTGAACTTGGTACCACATGAGTATTTCCTTTGATCTAAACAGTCTCTTCTTGTTGGAATCCCCTGAGTTTACTTCTCTTTGGTGTTTCAGGCCACCGGATTTAATTAAAGAGAACTGAATTCCTCTTTGTCAGAAAACTTTCAAGAAAGGGATCTATTTTTAATGATTTAGAAAATGGAGAATTAAACAAATATGAGCCTGCAGCTGAAATCATTAGTAAAGAGCTTTGGTGGTAGTTAGGACTATGGATGGAGAGAAATAAATATTCCATGGTAGAGCAAAATCATTGCAGAGGAAAAGACCTCTTCCTCCATTTATGTAAATAAAAAGAGCTGGGTTTAATAAAAAGTTGTCAAGATGGCTATATTTATCTTAACAATGTAGAACGCAGCCTGGATTTTGTTCCATAATTCACAAATGTTCAAATGGTTTTGGTGTATAGGATTCTGTGTGTTTGTGTGTGAATGTGTGTGTGTGTAACAATTAGTCATTGCTGTTGGAGCCAAATATATACCAATAGATCTCTTTGTCATTTTGTAGTTGTTGTAGTAATACATGGGGCCCTTGTTTGTATTCAGTTTTTATATACTGATACTGTTGTTTAGTGCTCACCAAAAGCTTTTAGGTAAGTATGTCAGGTGTCACATGCTCAATTAATGGACAAGATTAACAAGGCATAGAAACATTGGGTACCTTACCAATGCTTAATTACCACTTAGTATCAGAGTTTTTATTATAACACAAGTGTTCAGATTTCTAGTCTAATCTTCATTTGAATATATGTGAATTGATTCAGCAAAGATATTTTTCTTCACTGTGGCATCCTATTAAAAATGATGAATCCCGATATTAAAAAGAACCTCCTCAGAAGGTGATGCATCCTATCTCCCTGAGTTTGTATGATAATCACCCAAGTACCTTCCATAAAAATAGTATATGCCTTTTTATACCTTTTAATTTTCAAAATCTGACCAAAAAATAAAACCTCATTAAGCTTCCATGAATAAATAAATATTTAGTTAAATTTGAATAGTATGTCATGGGTCAGTTTGTGGTCAAAACTTTTCTCTTGGAAATTTAGGACTTTAAATTTCTTCAAGATTGATGAAATAGAAATACCTTTGCAAGTGCTCAGTTGATGTAAGACCAGCCAGTAAGTGAATTTGAGCACAACCTGTTCATGGAGCCTACGGGAATCACAGGTGCAACATTAACTATATGTGTAAGGGGACATATTCAACTGCAGATGACACAGGACTCTGGCATATATCTACTTCACATGAACTAACTCACATTGACAGAAGGTCCCAGGAAGTGAAATTTTACCAAACACATAGTTAGAACCTACATCATAAACTTATAGATCAGAAAAGAAACCTAGAAATGATCTCCTGCAAACAATTCATTTTATAGAGGTGGAAGCTGAGGCACAGAGAGCAGAAGTAACTTACTCCAAGTCCCCTATTTGGTGAGAGATAGATTGGAATTCAAATTCAAGTTTCCTGATGCCAACAACCTTGGCAGTCTTAAGAACATTTTAAATTATTATTTGGTATATGGAAATAGATATGCATAAGATTTTAACAATCTCAGATTTAACAGTTAATTTACAGATGCTTTCTTCCATGTATCTATTAAAATCAAAAAGACTTTGTATTTCTTCCATATATCTATTAGCATCACTGGTCAAAAGAACAAACAAATGAAAACATATGTAAAAAGTAGCTTAGACTGTCTTCATGACTTTGCCCAGACCAATATTGAAAATTCTATGCCTCATTTTCAACTGTGAAATAATGGAGTTGAGTCACCTTTTTTAAGATCTATGAACTTAAATACCAGATGTAGCTTTATAATGAATTGAAGACACTTCAGAGTGAAACAATGCCCCTCTGAAAACTAAAGGCAGGAAATATTTCATTTTGGTCTCTCGTGCCTAGAGGAAACATTTTTTCTCTCCCCTATGTTAAGTGTAGTTGATTTTCCTTCATAGATTTGAAGCACATATGCTGTCCATCATCATGTCAAGTATTGGTCCTTTTATTAATATAATTATGTATGGTATCAATACTCCAAATCTTCTTTGTATTCCAGCTTGTGAGGTTTCTGATTTGAACAAACAAGGTAAAGAAGACATATATATCAAAGAGTCTGAGCTCCACATTCATACTTTCTGGCTGAGCCATGTATCTCTCTCTCTCTCTCTCTCTCTCTCTCTCTGTCTCTCTCACACACACACACACACACACACACACACACACACACACACCACTCACATGTGGAACTATCACAAAGGAAGCACCAGCTTTAACAGCATTATCCTCCATCTAATTAGAACCCAATGCTCCACTAAAACAAAGTCACAAAGGATTAGCCAACAGCCATACAAAGCAAAACTATTTAAATCCCCATCTATGTTGTGCTGTGATTTAACCAATTAACATGGTTAAACAATAATCATCAGAACAGATAATAAATAAAAAACTTGAATAAAAAGAAAAAAAACCCTAAGCAATGATTTGGTACCAAATAATTTTGTAGAAATCTTCGTTTATAATAAATTAACCAAAGGCATCTTTTAGAAATGCTGTTTCTGAGAGATTTTATATATATTTTTTAATGTATTAAGCTTATTTCTGGAGACTCTGTTTAACAATACTGGGGCACAATTTAAAGCTAACAGCCTGGGCTATAGAACATTCATCACTCAACAAAACTGTAATATAATTTCTTTCTGAAGAGAAGCACTTCTTCATTTACTTTTGAAGTAAACAATACATTCAGAAGATTACTAATTCTTTTGTTGACTTCATTCAGTGTTCTTACATGTTGACACTGAAAAGTTCCATGAAGTTTATTTCAAGCAATGTGGGGCCGAGAAAGCTGATTTCACTTACTTTGAGGTTTCTTTTCAGCTCTTTAAATCTTTACACTGCCAATAAACAAACACAAATGTTGAAAAAGAAAAAAAAGCTAAAAACTTTGTCCTGTGGAAACAAGCATATGGTAAGTATTCTCAGTATGGTTTGATTTGGAATATACTAGAAGATTTTTTAATACTTTACTTTTATTGGAGTATAGTTGATTTACAAGGTTGTGTTAGTTTCAGGTGTACAGCAAAGTGATTCAGTTATACATATACATATATTCATTCTTAGATTCTTTTCTCATGTACGTTATCACAGAATATTGGATACAGTTCCCTGTGCTATACAGTAGGTCCTTGTTTGTTATCTATATTATATATATAGTGTGCATAAGTCCAACAAAGTTGGACAAATGGGACTTCCAAACACTCTCTCACAATGGCATTCATTCGTATGTAGGGGACTTACTGCATATAGTAGTGTGTATATGTCAACCCCAATCTCCAAATTTATCCCTCCCCCTTCCCCCTTGACAACCATAAGTTTGTTTTCTACATCTGTGTCTCTACTTCTGTTTTGTAAATATGTTCGTTTATACCAGTTTTTTTTTTAAGATTCCACCTATAAGTGATATAATATGATATTTGTATTTCTGTGTCTGACTGACTTCACTCAGTATGACAATCTCTATGTCCATCCATGTTGCTGCAAATAACATTATTTTGTTCTTTTTTATGGCTGAGTAATATTCTATTGTGTATATGTACCACATGCTCTTTATCCATTCCTCTGTCAATGGTCATTTAAATTGCTTCCATGTCCTGGCTATTGTAAATAGGGCTGCAGGGAACTTTGGGGTGCATGTATTTTTTGAATTTTGGTTTTCTCTGGATATATACCTAGGAGTGGGACTGCTGGGTCATATGGTAGTTCTATTTTTAGTTTTTTGAGGAACCTCCACACTGTTCTCCATAGTGACTGTATCAATTCACATTCCCACCAATAGTGCAAGAGGGTTCCCTTTCCTCCACACCCTCTCCAACATTTATTGTTTGTAGATTTTTTGATGATGGCCTTTCTGCTGTGAGGTGATACCTCACTGTGGTTTTGATTTGGATTTCTCTGATAATTAGTGATGTTGAACATCTTTTCATGTGTTTGTTGGCCATCTGTATTTCTTCTTTGGAGAAATATCTATTTACGTCTTCCCCCCTTTTTTTGATTTTTTTTTGTTTTTTTTGATATTGAGCTGTATGAGCTGCTTGTATATTCTGGAGATTAATCCTTTCTCCATTGCTTCATTTGCAAATATTTTCTCGCATCCTGAAGGCTGTCTTTTCATGTTGTTTCTGGTTTCCTTTGCTGTGCAAAAGCCTTTAAGTTTAATTAGGTCCTATTTGTTTGTTTTTGTTTTTATTACTCTAGGAGGTGAATCCAGAAAGATCTTGCTGCAATTTATGTCAAAGGATGTTCTGCCTAGGTTTTCCTCTCACAGTTTTATAGTGTCTGGCCCTGCATTTAGGTCTTTGATCCATTTTGATTTTGTTTTTGTGTATGGTGTTAGTGAATGTTCTAATTTCATTTACATGTAGCTCTCGAGTTTTCCCAGCACCACTTATTGAAGAGACTGTCTTTTCTCCATTGTATATTCTTGCCTCCCTTGTCATAGATTAATTGACCATAGGTGCATGAGTTTATTTCTGGGTTTTCTATTCTATTACATTTATCTATATTTCTTTTTTTGTGCCAGTGCCATACTGTTTTGATTACTGTAACTTTGTAGTATAGTCTGAAGTCAGGGAGTCTGATTTCTCCAGCTCCATTTTTCTTTCTCAAGATTGCTTTGGCTATTTGGGGTCTTTTGTGTTTCCATATAAATTTAAAGTTGTTTTTTCCCTGATTCTGTGGAAAATGCCATTGGTAGTTTGATAAGGGTTGCATTGAATCTGTAGATTGCCTTGGGTAGTGTAGTCATTTTCACAATACTGATTCTTCCAATACAAGAGCATGGTATATCTCTCCAACTGTTTGTGTCATCTCTGATTTCTTTCATCAGCATCTTATTGTTTTCAGAGTAGTGATCATTTTTCTCCTTAGGTAGGCTTATTCCTAAGTGTTTTATTCTTTTTGATGTGATGGTAAATGGGACTGTTACCTGAATTTCTCTTTGATCTTTCATTTTTAATGTATGGGAATGCAAGAGATTTCTGTGTATTAATTTTGTATTTTGCAACTTTACTGAATTCATTGATGAGCTCTCATAGTTTTCTGGTAGCATCTTTAGGATTTTCTATGTATAGTATCATGTCATCTGCAAAGAGTGACAGTTTTACTTCTTCTTTTCCAACTAGTATTCCTTTTATTTCTTTTTCTTCTCTGATTGCTGTGGCTAGGAGTTCCAAAACCATGTTGAATAAAAGTGGTCACAATGAGCATCTCGCCTTGTTTGTAATCTTAGAGGGAATGCTTTCAGCTTTTCACTGTTGAGAATGATAATAGCTGTGGGTTTGTCATATATTTCCTTTATTATGTTGAGGTAAGTTCACTCTATTCCCACTTTCTGGAGGGTTTTTATCATAAATGGGTGTTGAATTTTGTCAAAAGCTTTTTGTGCATCTATTGAGATTATCATATGGTTTTTATTCTTCAGTTTGTTAACATGGTGTATTGCAGTGATTGATTTGTGGATATTGAAGAATCCTTGCATCACTGGGACAAATCCCTCTTGGTCATGGCATATAATCCTTTTAATATATTGTTGGATTTGGTTTGCTAGTATTTTGTTGAGGATTTTGTGTCTATGTTCATCAGTGATATCCCCCTCAGTGATATTTTCTTTTTGTGGTATCTTTGTTTGGTTTTGGTATCAGGGTGATGGTGGCCTCATAGAATGAGATTGGGAGTGTTCCTTCCTCTGTAATTTTTTGGAAGAGTTTCAGAAGGAGACGTTTAACTCTTCTCTAGATGTTTGATAGAATTTGCCTGTGAAACCAACTGGTCCTGGACTTGGAATATACTAGAATTGATGCAATTATTTAATTGCTTTGCATAACAGATGCAAACATTCTTTGGCTTATATAAACAAAGTTTTTACAAGTCCTCTGAGCTATGTTAGAAATAGATAAGTGATTACATGTAGATAGATGTGGCAAAGCTGTCTAAAAGGCTGAAAATATCTGACATTATCAAATAGCCAAGTACAGTGCAACAATTGATTACATGCAACTGGATAAAAATTATAGATTATCTGCCAAATCATCAATTAATATATCTGTAGGGAAGAACAATTATGAAAGTCATCAGTTACATTTTAATTACATTTTATTATTGAAAGCTAACTGTTTCTGTAATCAATAAAGAACACTTTAGCACTGGAGTTGAAGCATAAAAAACAATTAAACAGGAGTGCCTGTGTGTTATTTTTTTCTCTTATAAATGTTAGCTTGGATTTGGTATTGACTGATATTGGGAACATTGTGACATAAATAGAGTTGCTCTTTTTTTATAAGCTAAATTTCCCTAGCAATAAATTATAATACAATATACATTCCATTTAGTAAGTGTTGCACAAAATGGAGAATCTCTCTTAATATCACTCTGTGGGGCATTCTTTCACTGTGATTGCTGCAAAGGTGTATAAGGAGCATGGTCCTCTCTAATTTTGAAAGGATCTTCACTATTAATGCTTCACAGGGACCCAAGTAATTGTGGAGATGGAAACAAATTTCTCTATCTTTCAAAATAAATTTAGGTGTGCTTTTGTTTTTCTTTTATGACCTGTTGAAAAGCCTGTGGTTGGAGAGAAAATAGAAATCAATGGCTAAAATAAGAGAGAAAAAGAAAAAAGGGATATACAAGCTGATGAAATCAGAGCAGATTAAAATGTCGTATTAAAATACATGGTTTTGAACTTTGAGGACCTCATGATATATGATGGGAAATGCCTGCAAAAATGAATGCAAATGTTTTGAATTTCATTCTGGTATTTACAAGAAAGATATTTCCAACAGACTGATTTATTTTCATGCCAAAAATAGTAAAATAGAAGAGAAAATCATTTTTAATGAGTGAATTAGACCAAAAATTTTAATTGTACATGGGTTATATAGATATGAATAGTATTTATTTAAATCATTCATTAATTCACTCAGTCAAAACATTTGTTATGAATTCTATGCCAGGTGTTCTTTAGGTGGACATAAAATAGATACAAAAATAAATGAAGCATACCAACTAGGGTGGCTCAAATAAAAAGATAGATAATTATAAGTGTTGACAAATATGTAGAATGTGAAATTATGCAGCCATTTTGGAAAACATTTTTTTCAGTTCCTCAACGTTAAAGATAGAGTTACCACTTCAACTTCTAGGTATATACACAGTAGGATTGAAAACATGGGTCTAACAAAAGTGTGTACATAAATGTTTATGGAAGCATTATTCATAATATCCAAAAAGTGGAAACAACCCAAATTGTTCATTATCTGATGAATAGATGGTCAAAATGGTGTATTGATACAATGGAATATTATTCAGCCATCTAAATAAATAAAGTACTGATTCATGGTACAACTTGATGAAACTTGAAAACATTAAAATAAGAGAAAGAGCCAGACATAAAAGCCCACCAATTATATGATTCTATGCATATGAAATGTCCAGATAGGGAAATCCATTGGGACAGAAAGTAGATTAGTGGTTGCCAGGAGCTAGAGGGTGGGAGAAGGAGTGACAGTGACTGCTCCATGCATTATTTCCAGGTTTTATAGTTGTATGCAGTGGAGTAAACAGAGAGACTATAATTATTCCATCTTAAACAAAACTGTAACCACACATTCTCTTTTAAATTTGATAAACTTTTTGCTTCACACACTCTACAGATGCTAAATCCAGTGTTTAATCACTGTCTTTATCTTTGTTGATATTTAAGGCTTTGATTAACCTCACCTTCTCAGTGAGATCAATTCTATTTATGGCTACAAATTTCCCCCACAGACCCCAACTTTTTTTTTTTTTGCTCTGCTCTACATTGTTTTCATAACAGTATACCTTCTCAAATTTAGGGAATTTTGTAAGTTATTATATTCATTTTTCTTTACTATACTAGAATATACACAAAGCCAGTGATCTATGTCTCTTTTATTTCCTTTTATTTCCCAAAGTCCTAAAATAGTGTTGAGCTTAGAATACCCCAACTAATTTGCTGAATAAGTTAACTCTGGGAAAATTTTCTCAACTTTTTATTTAAAAATTTAATCTCTCATTTTTATATATGTATATTCCTTAGGAAAGAGTTAACATAACAGACTGCTATCTCAAAAAAAATTCTGTTTGCAAGATTAGCCCTTGGTTGGCATCTGGGAACTTGGATTTTGGAGGACTCCCACGGTTCCCAAAAATGATGAGTGGCATTTCCTATGTGCTGTTCCAACTCATTGGTAGGGGAATTAAGTACATCCCAGATGATTCCACTGAGAGAAGACTCTTTAACCCTTGCACTTATCTCCCTCTGGTCTTTGCTTCATGTGATTTTTCCCTTTGCTAATTTTGTTTTTTATCCTTTAGCAGTAATAAATCATAGCCATGAGTACAACTATATTCTGAGTTCTGTGAGTTACCATAGTGAATTATTGAAATTGGGAATGGTCTTCAGGAACTCCAAGAAACACACACATACACATACATATATATTTACACACATATATATTTGATTTGGATATATGCAGCATAAATTTGGCATGACTGATTATAGCCTCACATTATCTCTGTATTTTCTGTTTGTTTACTGCACCCTCCATTATTCACACTAGAAAATATCCTCAAGTGGTCAGAGATAGTTGATTGTCAATTGATATTTAAAGATGATGCATATAAAGTAGATTGGCAATTCTGTATGTATTGATAGGGAAGAGTGATCAGCATAAGCTGGCAATTATATTGGAGATACCTGAATGTCAAAATTCAGATAACTTTTTAAATTTTTCTGAAAGTGTTCCATTTCCCCTGAGAAAAATCCTCAGGTTTCTTTCCCAGACTGGCAAAATTTTCATGCTTTTGTTCTCTATGTTTATGGTGGTGGTAGTAGGATGGAGTGTTTTATATACACTATCCCCCATACCCATTTTTACCTCTATGTCTCACCTCAGACATCTACTTTTGTGTTAATGCCTCAGCTTTTACTCTTTTACATGGCATATTAGCTGCCTTACCATCTATATCCTGCTCTGTCTGCATACAAGGCCTAAGGGTCCCTCAGCCTTGTTCCATCAGTTATCACCTTCTATCTGCTTTCAGTTTTCCAAGGTGCTGTTGAAACTTCTTGTCAGCTTGACCCCTCTTCTGTTTTCTTTATTTTTGTGGATTTATAACACTCTTATGCTTTACTACCATTTTAATTGGATCTTGGGATTAAGGAAGATGGAAACCAGTGTTAAGCCCAATCACAAACATTTTATTAACCATATTATAAAATGGTATGTAGAAATAATCCCTAAACATAGTGTTAGGCTGCCCACATGGTGTGATTTGAGAAGTCAAGACAAGATCCCCTTTACCCTCAATGTTCTGTTTACCTGTTTCCTCACATGAAATTCTTGTTCCATTAAACAAATACTTTAATTCCACAGAGACAAAATTGAACAAACAAATGTCTGTGAAATTCTGGCATAATTCAAACTCATATGTGAAATATCGGCTTTAGATCTTACTGATAGTAAATTTTGCATAGGAAAAGGTAAGACATAGTGTCAGGACTCTAGGCCTAAAAGGCAAGAATTTGGGCACCAAAATAGACATAAAAGTATACAATATGGGATACCAAGGTATTAAAACCAATTCACTTCTGATAAGATTATATAGAATATAATGTGAGTTAGACTGGGAAACAGGCTTAAAAGCATAACCTCAGCATTGACACACAGGTTTCAGTGGTTTTTTCTATGCTTAAGGGGATTACACTGATACTTAATTCCTCACAAGCTCTGAAATTTTATTCTACTTTAAAAATGTTTGAACTACAACAAAAAATATGCTTCCTGGCCTCAACTTTGCATTATTATTTATGTTTAAATATTAGTATTTTCAATGTATATGAACATAGATCATTCTTTCAGATTTTTCTTCAGATGTCCCAGAGTTAATGTTATTTGAGTCTAAGGGATTAATATAGGAGAACATTTCTGTCTCTCCAAGGATTCTTTGAGATCTTTGCTCTAATCAAAACTATTCCTTCTTATTACTGTTCTTTCCTGCTTTTAATTGATTATGTGTTGATGTACTCTTCCAGGTACCATGAGTGGAATAGACATTCTTTGCAAAAACAAGACTGCTTTCACTGTGATCATGGGTTCTTATCCCTCCTTTCCATTGGTGGCAATGTGTAGAGAGCAGGGGTGCATAGTTTACATTTTCCTGAATACTCTTAGTAAGACTTGCATTTGAGATCATCAACAAAAACAGTAACAACCTTTGAAAAAGTCATTAGAAGTCAGTGTACATGGTGGTCCAAAGGATGATTCAGCAAAATGAGTAACCAGCATAAATGAATGATGTTAGGGAAATGCAGAAGCAAAAAAAAATATTGAAAGAGCTATGACATTGTGAGTAATAACTGTGTTAGGTTTTTACTTCAGTGAGAGATACGAAATTAGCTAGGAATGGTATGTATGACAACAAGATGGTACCTGAATATGAAAAGAAAGAGATGGGTCCTGGACAATATAAAACAATCTTCACTGATTGGACAATAAGCAAAAATGTAAATTCTTTCCTTTTTAATTTTTTCTAAATCTTCATTAATAAATCAGTATACTTGGGCTTCCCTGGTGGCGCAGTTGTTGAGAGTCCGCCTGCTGATACAGGGGACACGGGTTCGTGTCCCCGTCTGGGAAGATCCCATATGCTGTGGAGCAGCTGGGCCCATGAGCCATGGCCACTGAGCCTGCATGTCTGGAGCCTGTGCTTCACAATGGGAGAGGCCACAGCAGTGAGAGGCCTGCGTACCGCAAAAAAAAAACAAACATAAAAAAATAAATCAGTATATTTCACATGGGCCCATACATTTTATAATCCCTTTTTAAATCAAATAGTTTATATACAGAAGAGACCCACATAAAAAGTAATCACTAAGAGTGTGCACAACATATGTGTAGCCCAAGCTATGAGAATTGTCATATATTTCATCAGATGGATTGCATAGAACTACTAAACACTTTGATGAAGTTTTCAATTTTTACTATCATACTTGACAATATTTAACATATTTTACATATTTCTATATTAAGGGTTAAAACAGGTCAATTAAAAGATAGATAGATAAGCACATTAATATATTTCAATATCATTTCTACAATTTATTATATTATAATTTATTTTTAAATTATGTGCTTGTATGAAATTAAGATAGTTTCTGAAATTCTAACATTCACTTCAACAAAATTCAGATTAGTTTCTTGTCTTTATAATGCATTAGAAACAGTCTGAATAACTATTTTATTTTAATTATTGTCCATACAATTTACAAGGAGAAATTGTAGTTTATTGGAGAGCATAAAATACCTATATCTCCTATGTTGGTAAAAGATGGCTTAATATAGTACTTTAAGGGTACTACATTTTTATTGAAGTATATTTATAATATACAATATTATAAATTGTTATATATTATAAATTATTATATTAGTTTCAGGTGTACAACATTTTGATTTTGTTATTTTTATAGATTATATTTCATTTAAAGTTATTATAAAGTATTGGCTATATTCCCTCTGATGTACATTACAACTTTGTATCTTATTTATTTTACATTTAGTAGTTTTTATGCCTTAATCCCTTTCCCACATATACCCTTCCCACCACTTCTCTCCCCACTGGTAACCACTACAAAAACAAATCGAATAGTTTATATACAGAGGAGAACCACATAAAAAGTATTTGCTAAGGGCATGCACAACCTATGAGAAGCTCAAGCTATGAGAATTAGGTCATTATTTTAATACTCTCCCCTTATCAGACAAATCACTTACAAATACCTTATCCAATTCAGTATGTTGTCTTTTTGTTATGTTGATGGTTTCCTTCTCTGTACAAAAGCTAAAAGCTTTAAAATCGGATAAGACATAATTTGTTTATTTTTGCTTTTATTTCCCTTGTCTGAGGAGACAGATTTAAAAAAATACTGAAAAGCCCTATATCAATGAGTGTACTGCCTATGTTTTCTTCTAGGAGTTATATGTCTTCCAATCTTATGTTTTGGTCTTTAATCCATTTTGAATTTATTTTTGTGTGAGAAAATGTTCTAATTCTATTATTTTACATATAGATTTCTAGTTTTCCCAGCACCACTTATTGAAGAAACTGTCTTTTATCTACTGTATATTTTGCATCCTTTGTCATAGATTAATTGACCATATATATGTACATTTATTTCTGGGCTCTCTATTCTGTTCCATTGACTTATGTGTCTCTTTTCCTTTCAGTACCATACTGTTTTGTTTACTATAGATAGCTTTGCATTATGATATGAAGTTAGGGAACGTGACACCTCCAGCTTTGTTCTCTTTTATCAAGATTGCTTTCGCAATTTTGAGATTTTTGTGATTCCATATGAATTTTAGAATTATTTAGATTATTTATTCTACTTCCATGAAAAATGTCATGGGTTCTTTGATACTAATTGCATTAAATCTGTAGATTGCTTTGGGTAATATGGATATTTTATCAATATTAATTTTTTTCAGTCTACGAATATGGGATAACTTTCAATTTGTTTCTATTGTCTTCAGTTTTCTTCATCAATATTTTATTGATTTCAGAGTATAGATCTTTCACCTCCTTGGTTAAGTTTATTCTTAAGTACTTTATTCTTTTTGATATGATTATAAATAGGATTATTTTCTTAATTTCTTTTTCTGATAGTTCTTAGTATTTGGAAAAGTCACAGATGTTTGTATTAGTTCTAATAGTTTTTGGGTGGAGACTTTAGTTTCTATATATAGTATCATGTCATCTGCAAAGGGTGACAGTTTATTTCTTCCTTTCCAACTTGTATGAATTTTATTTCTTTTTTTTTTTCTGATTGCTGTGGCTAGGACTTCCAACTATGTTAAATAGAAGTGGTGAGAGTGGGCATCATTGTCTTGCTCCTGAATTTAGAAGAAGGCTTTTAGCATTTCACTATTGAGTATGATGTTAGCTGTGGGTTTGTCACAAATGGCTTTTATTATGTTGAAATGTGTTCTCTCTATACTCACATTAACGTGAGTTTTTATCATGAATGGATATTGATTTTGTCAAATGCTTTTTCTACATCTTATTGTGATGATCATGTGATTTTTTTCCTTTCCTTTTGTTAATGTGGTGTATCACACTGATTGATTTGTGAATATTGAAACATCCTTGTGTCCCTGCAATAAATCCAATGTGATCATGGTTTATTATCTTTTTTTATATATTAATGAATATGGTTTGATAATATTTCATTGAGGATTTTCACATCTATATGCATCAAAGATATGGGCCTGTAACTCTTTTTGCCTGTTCACCTGATGCCAGCCCCTCTATGCCAGCTGCTGTACTGTACTATTGTACTTTTCAAGATACTGTCCTGTAAGATTAAAACTGTTTTCTTTATTTTTTGTGTTTGTATTTTATGTATTATTTGTGTGAAAAGTATTTACAAGCCTATGACAGTACAGTACTATATAGCCAATTGTGTTAGTTGGGTACCTAGGCTAACTTTTTTGGACTTACTAACAAATTGGACTTACGAATGCACTCTCAGAATGGAACTCGTTCATATGTAGGGGAATTACTGTATTACACTTGTTAACATATGTGTACCCAGTAAAGAAGCATCTAAATATATTAGGCAAATACTAGCAGACATAAAAGAGAAACTCACAATAATATAATAATAGTAGTGGTCTTTAACACCTCACTTACATCAATGGACAAATCTACAGAAAGAAAATTAAAAATGCAACAGTAATCTTAAAAGACACAATAGACCAGTGGGATTTAATAGATATCTACAGGACATTTCATCCAAAAACAGAAGAATACACATTCTTTTCAGGTGCAAATGGAACATTCTGCAGGATACATCACATGCTAGGTCACAAAACAAGTCTCAACAAATTTAAGATAATAGAAATTATATCAAACATTTTTTATAAACACAATTCTATGAAACTAGAAACCACTTACAAAAAAATGGAAAAAGAATAAACAAGTTGACACCAAATATTGTGCTACTAGAAAACCAATGAATAAATAAAGAAGTCAAAGACAAACACAGAAAATACCTTGAGACAAATGAAAATGGAACCAATGAAACCAGCCTTGGTTTCAGTGACAGTTTAAAGGGTGTACCCTCTGATTCTTCACTGTGTTTTTTCTTCAAGTATTCATAAAGCCTTTTAAGTTTCTCTTGAATCAGCATTAAGCTGAGTGAGACTTGATCCTGATGCTAATCCTGCATCCACACACTGAGAAGTTTCTCCTTCTCCTCCATCATTTTTCCATGCTTCTTTGATATTATTGTCGACATCATTGGCACAGCAGACTTCACATGTTCCATGATCTTGTCCTTGTTCTTTAGAATTGTGCCGATGGTTGAATGATTCATGTTATAAGAATGAGCAACGTCTACCATCTTTTTGCCTCCGCTCTCTCAATTATTCTCCCTTTTGTTTCCATCATTATCACTTGGCACTTCTTAGCAGTACCAGCTACATCACTGCTGCTTTTACACTTGCTTCCAGACACCCTGGGCTTGAAATAAAGATATTGTACTACTGTACTCTATACAGTACTGTACAGTAAAGTACACAAAAACACAACCACTTATACAGGATGCATGCATGTGACAATGTACGCCAGACATGTGACCTAACTTACATGATTGAACATGCGAGTGCACGTTCACATGTTTGAAAGTTCGCAACATGAAGATTTGTATGTAGGGGACTTACTGTATTTTCTTATTGTATTCAACCCTTTATCATTATATAATGCCTACTTAGTCTTTTGTTATAGCCTTTAAATCTATTTTGTCTGATCTGAGTATTGCTACCCCAGCTTCCCTGTTGTGTTCCTTTACATCAAATACTTTTTTCATGTCTTCACTTTCAATGTGCATGTGTCTTTAGCTCTGAAGTGAATCTCTTGTAGGTAGCATATAGAAAGATCTTATTTTTAAATCCAATCAGCCACCCTAGGTCTCTTGATTGGAGCATTTAGTCCATTGACATTTAAAGTAAGTATTGATACATATGTACTTATTGCCATTTTATTACTTGTTTTCCACTTGTTTCATAGTTCTTCTGTTCATTTCTTCTTCTTTGTGTTTCTCCCCTTGTGGTTTAATGGTTTTCTTTAGAATTATACCTGTGTTACTTTCTTTTCAGTTTTTGTGTATCTGTTGCAGGTTTTTGATTTGTGGTGATCATGGGGATTATATATGTTGACCTATAACTATATCTACTTGTTTAAAACTGGTAGTAATTTAAGTTCAAACACATTCTGAAAGTTCTACATTTTTTACTCCTCTCCTCCATGTTTTGTGTTTTTTGATGTGATATTTTACATCTTCTTGCTTATCCCTTAACATTTTATTTTAATTATAGTTGCTTTAACAGTTATTTTGTCTTTTAATCTTCATATTGGCTTATTTAAGTAGATGATACTTACTATATATGTACTGAGAAGTACTGAAGCAAGTGGGACCTCTGCAAGCTCTTAGCTCATGTTGGCCACAGACAGAGATCTGACCTGAGGTCTTCCCAGGCACCTGTGGCTCCACTAAGACACAGAGCCTCAGGTGCAAGTGCCCTTTGTCTCTCATAGCCAAACAGTGCCCCCAGCCTCTGCTAGGGCCCCATATTGTGGAACCAGTCCCCAGAGCAAGCAAAGCCTCTGTGGTCTCTTAGCTTGTATTGGGGGATGAGCTTTGGTTATGCAGCCACCTTTAGAGATATGGGCTGATTCTGAAGCATGGCTTGAGTAAGGGCCAACAATGGCCACCAATGCCCCATGCACACCTCACTTCAGGACCAGGTCACCTCTGCATCCATAGTAAAGTCTTATCCCCAGTAATGGCTGCTGTAGATCCAGTGCCACACTGTGATGTGGAGTGAGTGGGGCCAGAGTGTTTGCTTGACTCAGGCTGGAGTGTGCAGCAAGGTGGTGATGAGAATCCTGACAGCTACTAAAGCAGACCCCTTACTGCCCTGCCTCAGGGGAAAGGTAAAACACATGTGTGTTTCACAAGTGGAATCCAGGCTTCCCACAGACTTTCTGTTAGTCTCAGTGCAGTGTCCTCTAACAGCCAAAGGGGCTTGTCTCCATCACATATACCCCAGATCTTGGGTGCCTAATCTGTAGCTTGAACCACTCATTCCCCAGGGAAGGAGTCTGCCCATGAAATCTCCATTTTCCTCTGGGTCCCCTCCCAGGGATGCAGTTCCCAACCAGATATCCTTTCTTTTCTTCCTACCTGATTACATGTTTATTTTTCTTACAACCTTTGTTGTATGGTTCTTCTGCCAGTTACCAGTTAGTTTTCAGTGAGAATTGTTCCACATGTAGATGTATTTTTGATGTGTTAATGGGGTTAAGTGAGCTCCATGTCTTCTTACTCTGCTATGTTGATCTAAGCACCCCTGAATTCATCTTTTTTTAATGTTTTCTCTGTTATTCTAACATGGGAGACATAGGATAAGAATTTATTCTCTGATAAAAACTTTATTGTTTAAATTCTATTCCAAATATAAGGTTCTGTGGTAAAAAACATAAAAATTTCCCCAAAGCCTTACAAAAGTTTTAAACCTTATAGGACTTCCTAAGAGAATTGCATCTTTTAAAAATTGTTGTACAGTTGATGTACAATATTATACATGCTTCAGGTATACAACATAGTGATTTACAATTTTTAAAGGTTATATTCCATTTATAGTTATTATAAAATATTGGCTGTATTCCCTTTGTTGTACAACATATCCTTGTAGCTTATTTAATACATAATAGTTTGTATCTCTTGACTCCTACCCCTATCTTGCCTCTGCCCCTTTCCCTCTCCTCAATTGTAACCACTTGTTTCTTCTCTATATCCATGAGTCTGTTTCTGTTTTGTTATATACATGTGTTTATTTTATTTTTTAGATTTCACATATAAGTGATAACATATACTATTTGTCTTTCTCTTTCCAACTTATTTCACTTAGCACAATACCCTCCTAGTTGATTCATGTTATTGTGAATGACAAAAATTTCAGTCTTTTTATGGCTGAATAGCATCTCCTTGTATATATATTGGCAGGTGGATTCTTAACCACTGCCCCACAGAGGAAGTCCAAGAATTGGAAGATTTTTAAAATATCAGTGACAATTTTTTTCATAGATATTTCATTGATTTATCTTCAAAAACGTACTGAGCCTGATTTATCAGAAGGAAAAACACAAAACAAAAACAGAAAGATCTCTGCCCTCCAAGTAGAAGACTACATGTTCTAGTGGAGGAAGTGCAGAATTTCCTACTAGATTCAATAAGAATTGTGAAAGGAAAAAAAAAAGAGTCCTGATGACTCAGATTTTTTGCCTCATTTGGTTGCTTTTCAGTTGAAATGGAAAAGATTTAGGATAAAATTTTGGATAGAGCAAGTTTTGGGGGAAAAAGGTTTTTGGTATATATTGCTTAATGTTCAGTAAATGTTCAAATGGAGATGTCTAGTAAGTTGTTGGCTGTATACTGTGGCATACCAAGGGCAAGATGGGAGTACCTTTTAGGTTTGCAAACCATAGAACATGAACCAATGAAAGATTTTTGGCAGAAAAGTATTTAATCATTACCTATCATAGAATTCTCAGGGCATAGTGATAATAAAAAGATGATTCAGTTTCAGTTTTTTTAACATACTCTCTGTAAACATTACAACACCACCCTATACCACTGTTACTCCACTCTTCTAATGGCATTGACTATATAGGAATGGTATTCAGGAACTGGCTGAGCAATGGGTAAATTTTAGAGTTAGGGGCATTTTACACATTATTTAAGCCTTGAGAGTATATGAGGCCTCATACCAGTGTATGAGGATAGAGAATGCAAAACAAAAAGAACTGAGCCTGAAGCATTTAAGAAATCAGAAGGAGAGGAGGAATGAATAAAAATAACTGAGAAGACGTGAGTGATGAGATAAGAAAAACACTAAGGGAGTGGAGTTCTGAAATCCAAATGAAGAAAGTGAAAATGGAGAAATCTGAGTTGTCAAAAGGGTGAAGTTATTGGTCACATTATGAGTTAAGTGAGGCTTGATAAAAGACCCCGAATTTAGCAATTACTAGCAATGTGGTAATAATTAGTGACCATGAAATGACCAACTTCATTGCCATGGTAGGAATGAAAGCTTAATAGAAAAAAAAAATTGGAAATGTGGAATTGGAGAAAGCAAAATAACAAATTTTTCCAAGGATTTTTGCTGTCAAGAGTAACATAGAAATAAGGTGCAAGCCATATGGTGAAATAGAATCAAAAGAATGCTTTTATTATAGTTTATGAAATTGAGAGGAATTATAGAATCTTGTCTGTTTTCTGAGTATTTGGGATGAAGGCACTTATGAGAAAAAGATTATTACCTCTCTATATGAAGAACTTCTTTGCTTTTATAAACTGTTCTTAAGAATTATATGTGAAATATAAATAAACTCTGCATTCCAAAGACATATATTACTTGATTGTATAATGCAATTGCATAATTGTCAGGCAGATTAGCACTACTATCACTGGGTCTGAATATAAATACTTGCTCTATTGAGGGGATACTTAGAAATTTGGAAAAGCTAGTTAACCTCTAAATGCTCCAGATTCCAACATTAAAATGATCTTATTTTAGCCACCCCATAGTGTTATTATGAAATTTATGACAGTAAGCCAAAAGTTCTACTTGCAATGCCTGACAATTCACAAGCAGGTAATAAATCTTACAATAATTTCTATTTTCATATTGACAACACTCTAGAGAATGTTTGTATAGAAGACTTTTAGTCCACATATGTAATGTTTTGATACTGTGTGTTATGATTAAGTGCATGTATATGTGTGTTCTTGAAATATGTTATTAATGGATATCTTAGCTATTAGTTAAACTTATTTGTATGGACTTCATGTGAAAAACACCTTTCATTAGAAATACAAAGGACCTTCTTCAAACTTTAAAATATTACCCATCAAAAAAAATAGAAATTTTTATTCCTAACTGCAAACCATATAAAGCATTTTCTTTCATCAGAAGCACTAAAGGATGCCTACCAGCATCATTTACTGATTATATTTAACATGCAAAATTTTAGCCAATGCAATATAATAAGAAAATATGTAAAAGTTATAAGAATGTAAAGAAACCAAATTGCCATTATTTTCAAGTGAACTAGAATCATCCATGAAATTCATTCAAAATGTAGATTCATGAATATCAATGCCAGAAATTCTGTTAGTGTGAGTTTCTCAGGCACAGATTCTATTGATTTATTTTGTTTCCTATGTATGACCATAATTTTTGTGTCTTCATATGACTTGCATTTTTTGTTGAAAACTGGACATTTTGACTATTATAATGTGGAAAATTTGGAAATCAGATTCTTTCTCCACGCTAAGATTTGTTGTTTCTAGAACCAAAAATATTTCCAGTATTTGACAATGGGTTCTGTGTCTATGTTGGAGAATGTCTTCAACAATTGACAACTCAGCTGACAACCTTGCCTTAGTTTTCACTTCCTTTTTCCATTGATTCTCAAGGTCTGTAGAAGGTGAGATCTTAGGGCCTTCTTATATCTTTCATGAGCATGTATACAGCCCTGAACACGTATGTGGCCTCCTAGATTCCCAGGAATATGTTGGGACTTTTCAAAATCCTTAAGAATATCATTCCCTGCCTTTAATCTCAAGCTCTTAGGTAAGTTTATTGTTTGCACAAAATGGTATCTGTTGCATTGGGCAAGAGCAACCTAGGATTTGACCTCTCTTTTCAATATATCTTCTCCCCCATTTTCATTGTAGCATTATTTACAATAGCCAAGACATGGAAACAACCTAAGTGACCATTGATGAAGAAATTGATAAAGAAGATGCAGTATATTTTATATACATATAATGGTATGATTCAGCCATAAAAAATAAGGAAATCTTGCTATCTGCGACAACATGGATGGACCCTGAGGGCAATATGTTAAGCAAACTAGAGAGAGAAAGACAAATACTGTATGATCTCACTTCTGTTTGGAACCTCAAATACCAAACTCATAGAAACAGAGAATATATTTGTGGTTGCCAGATGTGAGGGAGGTAGAGATGTGAGGGAAATGGGGGACAGTGGTTAAAAGGCACAAACCTTTAGATATAAGATAAATAAATTCTGGGGATGTAATATATAGCACAGTGACTCTTAAAAAAATGAAAACATTTAAAAATAAAAGAAAGGAAAGGAGGGAACTCCCTGGTAGTCCAGTGGTTAGGACTCTGCTTCCACTGCAGGGGCCTTAGGTTCAATCCTGCAAGCAGCATAGTCAAGAAAAAAAAAAAGGAAACCTGACAGAGTGCCTCTAAACTGCTGTTCAGCAGGTTTAGCCTGCTTACTTAATTAAACATTCCTTGGATCAGGCCCCATATTTGTCTTACATAACAGAGAAGGACTTCTACTCACTTTGGCATACACTTAGTGATTGCTGGTTTAAGGGGTATTCAACATAAACAGCAGTACAACCTGCTTACAGTTCCAAAATAAAAGGGTTAATACTGAAGAAGCAATATCTTTGGAAAAATCCATTGTGTTCCTATCCAAATTGAGATCTATATACATTTCTTCTATTTCTTAAATTGCTCCACTGAAAGGGAAAATGCTTATTGACATTATTAATGACTTTACATACTATTTATAATAAAGGCATAAAACTTATAGAAAATAATATATTGTTAAAGCTGGGACAGTTATTTATTTAAAAATAGTTGTAAAATCAATTCTATCTTAGTGAAAGGGACAAGGAATTTTTTTAATACACTCTACAATTCTCCTTTAAATATTATCCTGTCCTATTCCTGTTTCATTCACTTTCCTTTTGGATACTCTTTGTTATTCTACTTACTCCCTATTTACTTCATTGGTTAAAGAGGTATCTTCCACCCAAAATAGTGTGAGATGGCTGAACACATGACACGAAATACTGGGCAGATGAGACTGGCAGCAGATTATTAGTTACATTACTTACAGCCTGGGAAAGGAGGACACTGTACCCCATGCAGGCCACAAGGTTTGAGAGGAAGGGGTAGATGAAGTTGGTCCAGCTTAGCTGGGTAGGAAGTCTTTCCCATTGGATGGGGGTGATATCTGATTAAAGCAAGGAAATTTTGCCTAGAGTTTTATGGCCCATGAAACCCAAAGATGTCAAGGTAATACAAGGACATTTTAGGTTCTGCAATACACATGTCTATGGCCTTGGCCCCCAGGCACTATACACTGTAAGCTTGACCTTCCAATAGAATGTCTTAGGTTCTGATATCAAAGTTTTATTTCTTATAGAACCAATTTTTTCCTCATCGTCAGGGGGACATGTATCAAAAATTATTTCTCATGAAGGTAGTTTGCCACCCCACCTCTATGACCCACAAAGGGAACTGATGATAGTGTCTTAAAAAATGTACCTATCCTGGCATTGCCACTCCAGAAATTCTTGAAGGCTTGAGGTAATGCCCACAGTCATGTCTCAACAAAATATCTCTACCCCCCTTTTACAGTAATAGATAAATATAGTTGGCAGAAAATCAGTAAAGATATAGTTGAACTGAACACTACCATCAAACAACTGGGTCTACTTGATATTTACAGAATACTTCATCCAACAACAGTTGAATATCCATTTATCTCAAGCTCACATGGAAGATTTGCTAGCATATAACACGTTCTGTGAAACAAAACACACCTAAACAAATTTAAGAGAATATAAATCATAGACAGTATTTCTCAGACTGCAATGGAATTAAAGTAGAAGTGAATAAAAGAAAGAAGGGTGGAAAATTACCTCCTCCCAATTTGGAGATCAAACAACATATTTCCAAACAGCACACAAGTAAAAGAAGTCTCAAGATAAATTTAAATATATTTTGAACTAAATGAAAATTAAAATATACCTTATCAAGATTTGGGAGATGTAGAAAAAGCAGTGCTTAAAAGGATATGCATAGCATTCAATTAGAAAAAAACAACTTCTAATATCAATAATATGTTTCCACCTTAGGAAACTAGAGAAATAAAAATAATTTAATTCTAAACAACAGAAGAAAAGAAATAACAAAAATTAGAGCATAAATCAGTGAAATTGAAAATAGGATGTCAGTAGAGAAAAATTAAACGCACCTTGGTTCTTGGAAAAGACCCATAAAATTGATAAGCTTCTAGCCAAGCTAACTAAGAAAATAATAGAAGAGACAAATGATCAACATCAGAATTAAAAGGAGGTCATTACTAGTTATCCCAAAGACAGTAAAAGGATAATTAAGAACTCTCTGCCCACAAATTGGGTAACATAGATGAAAGGGATTAAGTCCTTAAAAGATACCAGATTTGGACAAGAAAAAATAGATAATCTGAATAGCTCTATATCAATTAAAGAAATTGAATCAATAATTGCTAACCTTGTAAAAAATATGGATTGCCAGACCCAGATGGTTTCACTGGTGAATTCTACCAAATATTTTAGGAAGAAATGATATCACCTCTCTATATTCTCTTCCATTTCATAAAGTAGAAACAGAGAGAATATTTTGTAATTCATTCTATGAGGACAGCCTTATTATACCAAAACCTGTTGAAGACACTACAAGAAAAGAAGGCTAAAGACCAGTATTTCTTTAGAAGATAGTTGCAAAAATCATCAATAAAACACTTGCAAACTGTACCTAAAATGTGTCAAAAGAATTAAACACCATGACAAGTGAGATTTACTCAGGATAAGCAGGATTGCTTCTACATTCAAAAGTCAATTGCAGGCATAGCTTAGAGATATTGTGGGTTCGGTTCCAGACTACTACAGTAAGGCAAATATCACAATAAAGCATATTAAGTGTGCAACAACATTATGTCTAAAAAAAAATGTACTCACCTTAATTTAAAAATACTTTCTTGCGGGGTTTCCCTGGTGGTGCAATGGTTGAGAGTTTGCCTGCCGATGCAGGGGACACGGGTTCGTGCCCCGGTCCGGGAGGATCCCACATGCTGTGGAGCGGCTGGGCCCATGAGCCATGGCTGCTGACCCTGCGTGTCCAGAGCCTGTGCTCCGCAACGGGAGAGGCCACAACAGTGAGAGGCCCACGTACTGCAAATAAAAAATAATAATAATACTTTCTTGCTAAAAAATGCCTTCAGCAAGTTGTAATCTTTCTTCAACAGTAACATTAAAGATCACTGATCACAGAAATCATAACAAATATAATAATAATTTAAAAGTTTGAAATATTGTGAGAATTACCAAAATGTGACACAGAGACATGAAGTGAGAAAATGCTTTGGAACAATGGCAATAGACTTGCTTGACTCAGGGTTGTTACAAACTTTCAATTTATAAAAAAGGAAATATCTACAAAGCACAATAAGGTAAGGTATCCCTGTAATTTAATCATCCTTATCAGCAAGCTAAAGAAGAAAACTCATATGAGCATATCAATCTATGCAGAAAAACATTTGACAAAATCTAACACCATTCATAATAAGAACTTTCAGCAAATTAGGAGTACAGAAAACTTTTGTAACTTAATAAACAGAAACCTACAGCTAACATTACCCTTGATGGCAAAAAACACAGTGCTTTTTTCCCTAATATCAAGAACTAGGTAAAGATGTTTACTTTCACCACGTCTATTTAAAATTTTATTGGAAGACTTAGCTAATACAATAAGACAAGAAAAATAAATAGAATGCATACGGATTAGAAAGAAAAATGCTTATTATTATTAGAAATTAGAAAATTATTAAATTAGAAATGTTTAGAATTAGAAATATTAGAAATTATAAAATGTACATAGATTAGAAAGGAAAACATGTTTATTATTATTAGAAAGAAAGGAACGTTTGTTTTCAGAAAATTCCATTGAACTGACAAAACAATCCAGGAGCTAGGAATTTTTAATAACGTTGCACAATACAAGGTTAATATACAAAAGACAATTGCTTTCTTACATAACAGCAATTAATAACTTGGGAGAAAATATTTGTGAAACACATATCTGAGTGTACTTGTATACAAACTATGCAAATATTTCTAAAACTGAACAACAAGAAAATATACAACCCAATTAAAAATGGGCAAAGAAATGAACCCTAAGGTAAACTATGGACTTTGGATGATTATGTTGTCTGAATGTAGATTCATCCTTGGTAAAAGAAGCGTTATTCTGGTGAACAATTTAATGGGGATGATTATGCATACATGGGGACAGGGGATAAATGGAGAAACTCTGTAACTTTCTTCCAGTTTTGCTGTAAACCTAAAACTTCTCTACATAAATACACTACCAAATGTAAAATAGATAGCTAGTGGGAAGCTGCTGCATAGCACATGGAGATCAGCTTGGTGTTTTGTGATGACATAGAGGAGTGGGATAGGGAGGGTGGGAGGAGGGCTCAAGCAGGAGGGTATATAGTGATATATGTATGCATATAGCTGACTCACTTTGTTGTACAGCAGAAACTAACACGATTATTGTAAAGTAATTATACTCCAATAAAAAAGTAAAGTCTTTAAAAATTGGCAAAAGACCTGAACAAACTTCACCAAAGAAGATATAGATAGCAAACAAGTATATGGAAAGAGGTTCATCATCATATATCACTAGAGAATTTCAAATAATACAACAGTAAGATACCACAACATACCTATTAGAATGGCTAAACCCCTCCCCCTACTAAAAGACAATGCCAAAAACTGGCAAGAATGTCCAGCAAGAAGAACTCTCATTCAGTTCTAGTGGAAATGCAGACTGATGCAGTCACTTTGGAAGACAGTTTGGCTGTTTTTTACAAAACTAAACATAGTCTTACCATGTACTCCACCAATTGTGTTTTCAGGTATTCAACCGAGTTGAAAATTATGTCCACACAAAAACCTGCACATGAGTGTATGTTATACACTCTAGTTATAATCGCAAAAAACTAGGAACAACCAATATACTCTTCAGTAGGTGGTGAACAAACAGTATTATGTGTATGTAATGGAATCTTATCCAGCAATAAAGATAAATGAGGTATCAGCACACACACACGCACACCACCTGGAAGAATCTTAAATGCATATTGTCAAGTGAATGAAGCCAGTCTGTTAAGGCTGTGCATCTGAAATTCCAATTATATGACATTCTGAAAAAGGCAAACCTATACAGGTAGTATCAGTTGTTGCCAGTGTTTGTGAGGAGAAATAAAGGGATAAATATAAAAAGCACAAGGGATTTTTAGGATGGTGAAATTGTTGTGTGTAATACTTTGATGGTGAATACATAACTTGTATTTGTCAAAACCCACAGTAATGAACAACACAAAGAATAAGCTTTAATCTATACAAGTTAAAGAAAATCATTTAGGAGGTCAGACATCCTAGTAATGAATGTAGACTGTGACAATAGAATCTGACTGTAATATAAATATATGGGAAAACCTCACTGCAGGAGATGTGGAAACACGTGCTGACCTAAGTAATTTGGGGGGATGAATGGAGTTGTAAGACTAAAGGCTAAAGGCAAAAGGAACTTCACATAAGCACTGTACTCTAGTTGATAAACTATTCTTTTTCTGACAGCATTACAGGTTAACAAGTATGCTGCTGTACTTATATACTGGGATCGAATAATTAAATAAATGGATGGTAGATGGTGGGAGCCAGCTTTCTTACTGTTCAAGTGAAAATTTACGATAAAGAAGAGAAAGTGGGTAAAATAATCCATATGGTAATGAATAATAGTTGGAGATATCAGTAAGAAATCATGCTTAATTTAATAGGTGCATGTATGTGGGCTAGTAGACACACATTATTTCTTTGCAACATCAGCTAGGAGAGCCTAAAGAAAATAACACTCTAGTAGCAATGAACACACCTAAAGCTCAGACCTTGGGGGCAGAAATATGAGTGTGGAGTATATTATAGTACCAGAGTGTAAGGAGGTGTTGCTGCAATGAACGTTGGGGTGCATGTATTTTTTTGAATTAATATTTCTCTGGATATACGACCAGGAGTGGGAACCCCAGATCATATAACTCTATGTTTAGATTTTTAAGGAACCTCCATACTGTTTTCCATAATGTCTATACCAATTTACATTCCCACCAAGATTGTAGGAGTGTTCCTTTTTCCCACACCCTTTCTAGCATTTATTATTTGTAGACTTTTTAATGATGGTCATTCTGACTAGTGTAAGGTGATACTTCATTGTAATTTTGATTTGCATTTCTCTAATAATTAGCTATGTTGAACATTTCTTCATGTGTCTGTTGGCCATCTGTATGTCTTCTTCGGAGAAATGCCTTTTTAGGTCTTCTGCCCATATTTTGATTGATTTGTTTGTTTGTTTGATACTGAGCTGTTTGAGCTTTTTGTATATTTTGGAAATTAACCCTTTGTTGGTAGCATCATTTACAAATATTTTATCCCATTCTGTAATTTGTCCTTTCATTTTGTTTATGATTTCCTTTGCTGGGCAAAACTTTCAAGTTAATTAGGTCCCATTTGCTTATCTTTGTTTTTATTTCCATTACTCTAGGAGATGGATCCAAAAATATATTGTTGCAATTTGTGTCATAGAGTTCTGCTTAAGTTTTCCTCTAGATATTTCATAGTATCTGGTCTTACTTTTAAGTCTTTAATTCATTTTGAGTTTATTTTTGTATACAGTGCTAGAGAATGTTCTAATTTCATTCTTTTACATGTAGATGTCCAGTTTTCCCACCACCACTTATTGAAGAGACTGCTTTTTCTCAGTTGTATATTCTTGCCTCCATTGTCATAGATTAATTGACCATATGTGTGTAAGCTAATTTCTGGGCTTTGCATCCTGTTCCATTAATCTATAGGTCTGTTTTTATACCAGTACCATAGTGTTTTGATTAGTGTAGCTTTGTAATATACTAGATTGATTTGGCTATACGCGTCTTTTGTGTTCCCATACAAATTTTAAATTTTTTTCTAGTTCTGTGAAAAATGTCATTGGTAATTTGAGAGGGATTGTATTGAACCTGGAAATTACCTTGTGTAGTATATTCATTTTAACAATACTGATTCTTCCAATCCAAGAACATGGTATATCTTTACATCCATTTGTGTCATCTTCAATTTCTTTCATCAGCATCTTATAGTTTTCAGAGCACAGGTCTTTTGTCTCCTTAGGTAGTTTATTTCTAGGTATTGTATTCTTTTCGATGCAATGGTAAATGGGATTGTTTCCTTAATTTCTCATAGTGATCTTTTGTTGTAAGTGTGTGGAAATGCAACAGGTTTCTCTGCATTAATTTTGCAACCTGCAAATTTACCAAATCATTGATGAGTTCTAGTAGTTTTCTGGTAGGATCTTTAGGAGTTTCTGGGTACAAACAATGACATTCCTACTTCTTTTCCAATTTAGATTCCTTTTATTTCTTTTTCTTCTCTGATTGCTGTGGATAGGACTTCCAAAATCAGGTTGAATAAAAGTGGTGAGAATGGGTAGCATTGTATTATTCCTGATCTTAGAGGAAATACTTTCAGTTTTTCACAATTGAGAATGATATCTGCTGTGGGTTTGTCATAGATGGTCTATATTGCATTGAAGTATGTTCCCTCTACGCCTTCTTTCAAGAGAGTTTTTATCATAAATGGATGTTGAATTTTATCAAAAGCTTTTTCTGCATCTATTGGGGTGATAATATGTTTTTTCTTCAATTTCTTAATGTGCTATATCACATTTATTGATTCATGGATATTGAAAAATCCTTTCATCCATGGGAAAAATCCCATTTGATTATGGTGTATTATCTTTTTTTCTTTGTTTTACATCTTTATTGGAGTATAATTGCTTTACAATGATGTCTTAGTTTCTGCTTTATAACAAAGTGAATCAGTTATACATATACATATGTTCCCATATCTCCTCCCCCTTGTATCTCCCTCCCACCCACGCTCCCTATCCCACCCATCCAGGTAGTCACAAAGCACCGAGCTGATCTCCCTGTGCTATGTGGCTGGTTCCCACTAGCTATCTATTTTACGTTTGGTAATGTATATATGTCCATGCCACTCTCTCACGTTGTCATAGCTTACACTTCCCCCTCCACAAGTCCTCAAGTCCATTCTCTGGTACATTGGTATCTTTATTTCTGTCTTACCTCTAGGTTCTTCATGACATTTTTTTTCTTAGATTCCATATATATGTGTTAGCATACGGTATTTGTCTTTCTATTTCTGACTTACTTCACTCTATATGACAGACTCTAGTTCCATCCACCTCACTAAAAATAACCCAATTTTGTTTCTTTTTATGGCTAATATTCCATTGTATATATGTGCCACACCTTCTTTATCCATTCATCTGTCAATGGACGCTTCAGTTGCTTCCATGTCCTGACTACTGTAAATAGAGCTGCAATGAGCATTTTGGTACATAACTCTTTTTGAATTATGGTTTTCTCAGGGTATATGCCCAGTAGTGGGATTGCTGGGTCATATGGTAGTTCTATTTCTAGTTTTCTAAGGAACCTCCATACTGTTCTCCATAGTGGCTGTACCAATTCACAATCCCATCAGCAGTGGAAGAGTGTTCCCTTTGCTACACACCCTCTCCAGCATTTATAGTTTTAAAAATTTTTATTTTATTTTATTATTATTTTTATGCTGTATGTGGGCCTCTCACTGTTGTGGCCTCTCCCGTTTTGAAGCACAGGCTCTGGACGTGCAGGCTCAGTGGCCATGGCTCAAGGGACCAACTAATCCGCGGCATGAGGGATCTTTCCAGACTGGGACACGAACCCATGTCCCCTGCATCGGCAGGTGAACTCTCAACGACTGCGCCACCAGGGAAGCCCTGTTACTAGATATTTTGATGATGGCCATTCTGACAAGTGTGAGATGATAGCTCATTGTAGTTTTGATTTGCATTTCTCTAATGATTAATGATGTTGAGCATTCTTTCAAGTGTTTATTGGCAATCTGTATATCTTCTTTGGAGAAATGTCTATTTAGGTCTTCTGCCCATTTTTGAATTGGGTTGTTTGTTTTTTTCTTATGTTATTGAGCTGCATGAGCTCCTTGTAAATTTTGGAGATTAATCCTTTGTCAGTTGCTTCATTTGTAAATATTTTCTCCCATTCTGAGGGTTGTCTTTTGGTCTTGTTTATGGTTTCCTTTGCTGTGCAAAAGCTTTGAAGTTTCGTTAGGTCCCATTTGTTTATTTTTGTTTTATTTCCATTTCTCTAGGAGGTGGGTCAAAAAGGATCTTGCTGTGATTTATGTCATAGAGTGTTCTGCCTATGTTTTCCTCTAAGAGTTTGAAAGTTTCTGGCCTTATATTTAGGTCTTTAATCCATTTTGAGCTTATTTTTGTGTATGGTGTTAGGGAGTGATCTAATCTCATACTATTACATGTACCTGTCCAGTTTTCCCAGCACCACTTATTGAAGATGCTGACCTTTCTCCACTGTACATTCCTGCCTCCTTTATCAAAGATAAGGTGACCATATGTGCATGGGTTTATCTCTGGGCTTTCTATCCTGTTCCATTTATCTATCTTTCTGTTTTTGTGCCAGTACCATACTGTCTTGATTACTGTAACTTGGTAGTATAGTCTGAAGTCAGGGAGCCTGATTCCTCCAGCTCCGTTTTTCGTTCTCAAGATTGCTTTGGCTATTCGGGGTCTTTTGTGTTTCCATACAAATTGTGAAATTTTTTGTTCTAGTTCTGTGAAAAATGCCAGTGGTAGTTTGATAGGGATTGCATTGAATCTGTAGATCACTTTAGGTAGTAGAGTAATTTTCACAATACTGATTCTTCCAATCCAAGAACATGTTATATCTCTCCATCTATTTGTATCATCTTTAATTTCTTGCATCAGTGTCTTATAATTTTCTGCATACAGGTCTTTTTTGTCCTCCAGTAGGTTTATTCCTAGATATTTTATTCTTTTTGTTGTAATGGTAAATGGGAGTGTTTTCTTGATTTCACTTTCAGGTTTGTCATCATGAGTGTATAGGAATGCCAGAGATATCTGTGCATTAATTTTGTATCCTGCTCCTTTACCAAATTCATTGATTAGCTCTCGTAGTTTTCTGGTACCATTTTTAGGATTCTCTATGTATAGTATCACGTCATCTGCACACAGTGACAGCTTTACTTCTTCTTTTCCGATTTGGATTCCTTTTGTTTCCTTTTCTTCTCTGATTGCTGTGGCTAAAACTTCCAAAACTATGTTGAATAACAATGGTGAGTGTGGACAACCTTGTCTTGTTCCTGATCTTAGTGGAAATACTTTCAGTTTTTCACCATTGAGGACAATGTTGGCTGTGCATTTGTCATATATGGCCTTTGTTATGTTGAGGAAAGTTCCCTCAAAGCCGACTTTCTGCTGGGTTTTTATCACAAATGGGTGTTGAATTTTGTCAAAAGCTTTCTATGCATCTATTGAGATGATCATACGGTTTTTCTCCTTCAATTTGTTAATATGGTGTATCGCGTTGACAGATTTGCGTATATTGAAGAATCCTTGCATTCCTGGAATAAACCCCACTTGATCATGGTGTATGATCCTTTTAATATGCTGTTGGATTCTGTTTGCTAGTATTTTCTTGAGGATTTTTGCATCTACGTTCATCAGTGATATTGGCCTGTAGTTTTCTTTCTTTGGTGACATCCTTGTCTGGTTTTGGTATCAGGGTGATTGTGGCCTCGTAGAATGATGTTGGGAGTGTTCCTCCCTCTGCTATATTTTGGAAGTGTTTGAGAAGGATAGGTGTTAGCTCTTCTCTAAATGTTTGATAGAATTCGCCTGTGAAGCCATCTGGTCCTGGGCTTTTGTTTGTTGGAAGATTTTAATCAGTTTCACTTTCAGTGCTTGTGATTGGTCTGTTCATGTTTTCTATTTCTTCCTGATTCAGTCTTGGCAGGTTGTACATTTCTAAGAATTTGTCCATTTCTTCCAGGTTGTCCATTTTATTGGCATAGAGTTGCTTGTAGTAATCTCTCATGATTTTTGTATTTCTGCAATGTCAGTTGTTACTTCCTTTTTTTCATTGGATTCTATTGATTCATTCTATTGATTTGAGTCTTCTCTCTTTTTTTCTGGATGAGTCTGGCTAATGGTTTATAAATTTTGTTTATCTTCTCAAACTACCAGCTTTTAGTTTTATTGATCTTTGCTATTGTTTCCTTCATTTCTTTTTCATTTATTTCAGATCTGATCTTTATGATTTCTTTCCTTCTGTTAACTTTGTTTTGTTTTGTTTTCTTCTTTCTCTAATTGCTTTAGTTGTGAGGTTAGGTTATCTATTCGAGATGTTGCCTGTTTCTTAAGGTAAGATTGTATTGGTATAAACTCCCCTCATAGAACTGTTTTTGTTGCATCTCATAGGTTTTGGGTCGTCATATCTCCATTGTCATTTGTTTCTAGGTATTTTTTTATTTCCTCTTTGATTTCTTCTGTGATCACTTCGTTATTAAGTAGCGTATTGTTTAGCCTCCATGTGTTTGTATTTTTTAGTGGACTTTTCCTGTCATTGATATCTAGTCTCATATCATTGTGGTTGGAAAAGATACTTGATACAATTTCAATTTTCTTAAATTTACCAAGGCTTGATTTGTGACCCAAGATATGATCTATCCTGGAGAATGTTCCATGAGCACATGAGAAAAATGTGTATTCTGTTGTTTTTGAATGGAATGTCCTATAAATATCAATTAAGTCCATCTTGTTTAATGCATCATTTAAAGCTTGTGTTTCCTTATTTATTTTCATTTTGGATGATGTGTCCATTGGTGAAAGTGAGGTGTTAAAGTCCCCTATTGTGAATGTGTTACTGTCGATTTCCCATTTTATGGCTGTTAGTTTTTTCCTATGTATTGAGGTATTCCTTTGTAGGGTACATACGTATTTACAATTGTTATATCTTCTTCTTTGATCCATCCCTTGATCATTGTGTAGTGTCCTTCTTTGTCTCTTCTAATAGTCTTTATTTTAAAGTCTATTTTGTCTGATATGAGAATTGCTACTCCAGCTTTCTTTTGATTTCCATTTCCATGGAATATCTTTTTCCATTCCCTTACTTTCAGTTTGTATGTGTCTCTAGTTCTGAAGTGGGTCTCTTGTAGACAGGTTATATATGGATCATATTTTTGTATCCATTCAGCCAGTCTGTTTCTTTTGGTGGGAGCATTTAATCCATTTACATTTAAGGTAATTATCAATATGTATGTTCCTATTCCCATTTTCTAAATTGTTTTGGGTTTCTTATTGTAGATCTTTACTTTCTCTTGTGTTTTTTGCCTAGAGAAGTTCCTTTAGCATTTGTTGTAAAGCTGGTTTGGTGGTGCTGAATTCTCTTAGCTTTTGCTTGTCTGTAAAGGTTTTAATTTCTCCATCAAATCTGAATGAGATCTTTGCTGGGTAGAGTAATCTTAGGTTTTTCTCCTTCGTCACTTTAAATATGTCCTGCCAGTCCCTTCTGGCTTACAAAGTTTCTGCTGAAAGATCAACTGTTAACTTTATGGGGATTCCCTTGTGTGTTATTTGTTGTTTTTCCCTTGTTGTTTTTAATATGTTTTCTTTGTATTTAATTTTTGACAGTTTGATTAATATGTGTTTTTGTGTGTTTCTCCTTGGGTTTATCCTGTATGGGACTCTCTGTGCTTCCTGGACTTTATTAAGTATTTCCTTTCCTATATTAGGGAAGTTTTCAACTATAATCTCTTCAAATATTTTCTCAGTCCCTTTCTTTTTCTCTTCTTCTTCTGGAACCCCTATAATTCGAATGTTTGTGTGTTTAATGTTGTCCCAGAGGTCTCTGAGACTGTCCTCAGTTCTTTTCATTCTTTTTTCTTTATTCTGCTCTGCAATAATTATTTTTACTATTTTATATTCCAGGTCACTTATCCATTCTTCTGCCTCAGTTATTCTGCCATTGATCCCATCTAGAGTATTTTAAATTTTATTTATTGTGTTGTTCATCAATGTTTGTTTCATCTTTAGTTCTTATAGGTCCTTGTTAACTTTTTCTTGCATTTTGTCCATTCTATTTCCAAGTTTTTGGATCATCTTTACTATCATTATTCTGAATGCTTTTTCAGGTAGACTGCCTATTTCCTCTTCATTTGTTAGGTCTGGTGGGTTTTTATCTTGCTCCTTCATCTGCTGTGTGTTTTTCTGTCTTCTCTTTTTGCTTATCTTGTTGTGTTTGGGGTCTCCTTTTTGCAGGCTGCAGGTTCATAGTTCCCATTGTTTTTGGTTTCTGTCCCCAGTGGCTAAAGTTGGTTCTATGGGTTGTGTAGCCTTCCTGGTGGAGGGGACTAGTGCCTGTGTTCTGGTGGATGAGGCTGGATATTGTCTTTCTGGTGGGCAGGCCCACGTCTGGTGGTGTGTTTTGGGGTGTTTGTGGACTTATTATGATTTTAGGCAGCCTGTCTGCTAATGGGTGGGGCTATGTTCCTGTCTTGGTAGTTGTTTAGCATAGGGTGTCCAGAACTGTAGCTTGCTGTTCGTTGAGTGAACCTAGGTGCTGGTGTTGAGATGGAGATCTCTGGGAGATTTTCGCCATTTAATACTACGTGGAGCTGGGAGGTCTCTTGTGGACCAGTGTCCTGAAGTTGGCTCTCCCACCTCAGAGGCACAGCGCTGACTCCTGGCTGCAGTACCAAGAGTCTGTCATCTACACAGCTCAGAATAAAAGGGAGAAAAAGTAGAAAGAAAGATAGAAAGAAAGAAGAAAGAAAGAAAGAAAGAAGAGGATAAAATAAAATAAAGATAAATTAAAATAAAGTTATTAAAATCAAAAATAATTATTAAGAAATTTTAAAAAATCAGACGTATAGAACCCTAGGGCAAATGGTGACAGCAAAGCTATACAGACGAATTCTCACACAGAAGCATACACATACACACTCACAAAAAGTGGAAAAGGGGAAAAAATAATAAATCTTGCTCTCAAAGTTCAACTCCTCAATTTGGGATGATTCATTGTCTATTCATGTATTCTACAGATGCAGGGTACATCAAGTTGATTGTGAAGCTTTTTAATCCACTGCTTCTGAGGCTGCTGGGGGAGATTTCCCTTTCTCTTCTTTGTTCGCACAGCTCCTGGAGCTCAGCTTTGGATTTGGCCCCGCCTTTGCGTGTAGTCACCAGAGGGCATCTGTTCTTTGCTCGGACAGGATGGGGTTAAAGGAGCAGCTGACTCAGGGGCTCTGGCTCACTAAGGCCGGGGGAGGGAGGGGTGCGGATGTGGGGCAAGCCTGCGGTGGCAGAGGCCTGGGGGACGTTACACCAGCCTGAGGCGCGCCGTGCATTCTCCCGGGGAAGTTGTCCCTGGATCCTGGGATGCTGGCAGTGGCGGGCTGCACAGGCTCCCCGGAAGGGAGGTGTGGATAGTGACCTGTGCTCGCACACAGGTTTCTTGGTGGCGGCGGCAGCAGCCTTAGCGTCTCATGCCCGTCTCTGTGGTCCGCACTGTTCGCCACAGCTCGCGCCCGTCTCTGGAGCTCCTTTAAGCAGCGCTCTTAATCCCCTCTCCTCGCACACCAGGAAACAAAGAGGGAAGAAAAAGTCTCTTTCCTCTTCAGCAGCTCCAGACTTTTCCCAAGACTCCCTCCTGGCTAGCCGTAGTGCACTAATCCCCTGCAGGCTGTGTTCACACCACCAAACCCAGTCCTCTCCCTGCGCTCCGACCGAATCCCGAGCCTCAGCTCCCAGCCTCGCCCGCCCCAGCAGGTGAGCAGACAAGCCTCTCGGGCTGGTAAGTGCTGGTCGGCACCGATCCTCTGTGCCGGAATCTCTCCACTTTGCCGTCCGCACCCCAGGTGCTGTGCTCTCCTCCGCGGCTCCGAAGCTTCCCCCTTCCACCACTCACAGTCTCCACCCGCAAAGGGGCTTCCTAGTGTGTGGTAACCTTTCCTCCTTCACAGCTCCCTCCCATTGGTGCAGGTCCCGTCCCTATTCTTTTGTCTCTGTTTATTTTTTTCTTTTGCCCTACCCAGGTATGCGGGGAGTTTCTTGCCTGTTGGGAGGTCTGAAGTCTTCTGCCAGCGTTCAGTAGGTGTTCTGTAGGAGTTGTTCCACGTGTAGATTATTTCTGATGCATCTGTGGGAAGGAAGGTGATCTCTGCGTCTTACTCTTCTGCCATCTTCGCCCTCTCCCCTCAGTGTATTATCTTTTTAACATATTGTTGGATTCAGTTTGCTAGTATTTTGTTGAGGATTCTTACATCTATGTTCATCAGTGATATTGGTCTCTAATTTTCTTTTATGGTGGTATCTTTGTCTGGTTTTGGTATCAGGGTGATGGTGGCCTCATAGTATGAGGTCCTCTCTAGGGGATGCCCTATGTTTCCCAGTAGTAGATTCTGTTCTCAACACCCAAGCATTAGGGACAGGCTGGTCCCAGTGTAGGTTCGACTTGTGTTTGTGGACTCAGTTCTGTAGGCTGCAAGATCATAGTTTTCTTGCTTCTAGTGTCTGGCCCCTGGTCAGTGAGCTTGGTTTAGAAGTTTGTACAGGCTTCCTGGCAGGAGGGGTCTGGTGTCTGCCCAATGGATGGTGGAGATATGTCTTGGGCTCTGGTAGGCAGGGCTGTGTCTTGTGGCATGTCTACAGGTGGCTGTGGGCTCAGAAAATCTTAGGCAGCCTGTCTGGTGATGGGTAGGGCTATTCCCTCACCCTGTTGGTTGTTTGGCCTGAGACATCCAGGCACCGGAGCCTACAATCTGGTGGATGGTGCCAGGACTTTGTGCTAATGACTCAAGTAGGATGTCAACCTCCATCTAGAGTTCCTGCAGATGAATGCTCCCTAATATATCTGCCACCAGTTTCTCTCTTCTTAGGGAGAACCATTGGCCCCCATTCCCCACCTCCCCAGGAGACTCTCCAACACTAGCAGGTAGGTCTGGTATGATGTTACTTCTTTTTCCCTGGGTCCTAGTGCCTGTGCCCTTTAGAATGTGCCTTCGTATGTGACCTTTAGAATGGAGTTTCTGTTTTCCCCAGTCCTGTGAATCTCCTGCAATTAAGCCTTGCTGGCCTTCAAAGCCATGATCTGGGGGCTCCTCTTTCCAATGCTGGACGCCTAGTCTGGGGAGGCTAATGTGCAGCTCAGTACTCTCATTCTTGTGAGAGAATTTCTGTTATATAATTATTCTCATTTGTGGGTCACCCACCTGGGAGGTATAGGATTTTATTATATTGTGAGTGCACCTCTCCTACCATCTCATTGCAGTTTCTTCCTTATGCCATTAAATGTAGAATATATTTTTTCATAGATTCCTTTATTTTTTACTGATTGTTGTTCAGCAGTTATGATTTTTGTGTACTCATGAGAGGAGGTGAGCTCAAGGTTCTTTTACTCTGCCATCTTGTATCTCCCCTGAATTTCTTCTCTTTTAACAAACATTTCAAGCTATGAATTTATCTCTTTCTCACTGCTAGAGTTTCATCCCACAAATCTTCTGTTGTATTTAAAGGCACATGTGTCCAGACAATCAGATGCTTCAGAAATAAGGATCTGGACTGGCCTACCCAATTAGTCACTTAGATAAGAAGAGATACTAGGTAGAATGAGGGAAATCTAGAACTGGTAGTATTGGAGAGACATGAGGATCAATTAGAGGCTCAAGATCCAGTTGTAGTGACAGGGAGTACAGTTTCCTATTAACTCCTCTTTTATAAACTGTCTCAGAGGAAAAAAAGAAACAGAATCCTGGAGCAATTGTTTCTAGGAGAGATAAATTTAAACTATCAAATAAGTCAATCAGAGTAAGGGGGACACTGCAGTCAATCACTGCAGAGGGCCTCTCTGTGTTGAGCAGATCTCCTCTCAGGGCTGAGGTGCTTATTTATCTGCTGCTGGTAAAGTTATTGCTAAAGGATCCCATCTGCATTCATCTCTTGAAGTTGCCTTCAGACAAATGGATTGCTTTTCCTGAATTTGTACATTCTCCCCTAGGACAGCATGTACCCCGTTATTGGTTGATTCCTGGTTATATAAGCCTAGATCCTCAACTCAATTCAGGCCAACTCAGAGTAGTGTCAATCCCTTGAGATTAGCTGTTGCTCTCATAACTGTATCACAGTTCAACTTCTCCTGCTGAGCAATCCTACTTATCTCACGCTCATAGAAGTGTTTCTCCCACTATGCCACCTACACACACATTAGAATTTTAGGGTTTCTGAGGAACCTTACCTATTTCAGTAAATTATACTTCAATAAGAACCCAAATTTAAAAAAAAGAAAAACATAATGAGGTGATGTGATAATGAAAGAGTAGCTC
This sequence comes from Delphinapterus leucas, assembly GCF_059928025.1. NCBI lineage: Eukaryota > Metazoa > Chordata > Mammalia > Artiodactyla > Monodontidae > Delphinapterus > Delphinapterus leucas. The sequence continues at coordinate 59,719,484 of NC_143142.1, read as the reverse complement.
ATATCACACTAATATTTTTACCAAGAATAATTGCATTATTTCCAAAAAATGAGATCAATTATATTATCCTACCTGCAGGGACTGAGGAACATGACCTAATAGAATAAAGTCAGGACTCTTCATTGACATTAAGTACTTATTAGAACATACTATCTGTGTAAAGAATACTGTTAGAGTCACTGTTGTAGGTAAATCAGTGAAGGTGGGTAGTTTTCTCCAGGACACTCTGATAAAATTTAATTACTTGCTTTGTACAAGTTGAACTTCCAGTCTCTGAGTTCATCTGCAGCTGCCACCATAAATACAGCTCCCTAAGCAAGAGTATTGTCCAAAAGCAGTTTCCCATTTACAGGTAAAATTTCTGTTTTGTCTGATGCCTACTGTAAGACTTGGGGTCAGTTACAGTCTGGAGTATGTGCTGTTGGTCACTTCATGGAACATTCCACATCAGGGTCACCCTGGTATCTGTTGGAAGTGACAGTTGTGGTGCTTCTGTGTTGAATGTCACATTGCTTGTGGGCCAAGAGCTGGAACACAGAAATGTTTTTGTGTTCCAAAGTGTACTGCCCTGATTACACTGGATGTGCAATCAGCTAGAAGCAAACTTGGACACTTAGTCAAGTATTTCTTTGATTATATCTCACTTTTGCTTTTGCAAGTTCCCTCTTTTGTGGAGCTACTTTTTTTTCTAGATAGTAATTATCTTTATAATGTCCCCATCTAAGTTAATGTTAACTCTCCTTACAGTTTTTAGTCAAAAATACTTGAAGTCAACTTTTCCACTGCTCTTATCCCTGACACCCAAACCAGTCTATATCTTGTAAACTAGTATTAAAATAAAATAAATTATGCAGTCTCTTTTACAAACACTTAGAATGTCTTAGCAGGGCTTTCTGTTAGGAGGAAGAATGGGGAGCCACATCCAAATTGTCATTAAATTAGTGAAAGGGGGATTCTATTCGGTTATTACTCCCTAAACCTTTTAAGTAGATTGAATTCTGAGAAGATAAGCCTTATCTAATTTATATTTAGATAGTCCAATTTTTTCATTTAGGTAATGGAGAATGTGAGGCTCATGATGGCAAAATAACTTTTCTAAGTTTATCCCACTAATTAGAGATTGAACAGAGCCTGGAACCAAACACTTGGGTTTCAGTGTTTTCCCTACTGAACAGTATAGTGAAACCTGGAAGAAATGTAGTTATGAGTGGTATTTTATAACAAATTCCTATGTGTTCCAATTACAATTTTACGCTTTAGTCTCATCTTATGAATCCATGACCCTTAATAATAGTATTCAAATGAAATATGTATATAATTTAATCAATTCTTTCAGAAATCATTTTCAATTAATATCTTCTTGATATCTACATTTTATACATATTTATCTCTCACACAAGTAGGCAGATAATAAAGCTAAATTGTAAAATATTTCTTCCTTCTTGGTATACCCTGAGAATCCATAATTCAAACAGAGACTTGTACCACAATGTTCATTGCAGCTCTATTTACAGTAGCCAGGACATGGAGGCAACCTAAGTGTCCATCGACCGATGAATGGATAAAGAAGATGTGGCACATATATACAATGGAATACTCAGCCATATAAGGAAATGGAATTGAGTTATTTGTAGTGAAGTGGATGGACCTAGAGACTGTCATACAGAGTGAAGTATTTCAGAAACAGAAAAATAATACGGTATGCTAACACATATATATGGGATCTAAAAAAAGAAAAAGGTTCTGAAGAACCTAGAGGCAGGACAGGAATAAAGACACAGACGTAGGGAATGGACTTGAGGACACTGGGAGGGGGAAGGGTAAGCTGGGGCAAAATGAGAGAGTGATATGGACATATTACACTATCAAATGTAAAATTGATAGCTAGTGGGAAGCAGCCAGATAGCACAGGGAGATCAGCTTGGTGCTTTATGTCCACCTAGAGGGGTGGAATAGGGAGGCTGGGAGGGAGACACAAGAGGGATGAGATATGGGGATATATGTTTATGTATAGCTGAATCACTTTGTTATACAGCAGAAACCAACACACTATTGTAAAGCAATTTTACTCCAATAAAGATGTTAAAAAAACAACAACATAATGTTGAACTTACCTATTAACCTACTACTTTGCAAATAGTTGAGTAATAAGAAAATTCAATTAGTTTGTTTTATAAGCCAGAATTAAATCTTCTGCTTTTATGCCAGAATGTGGAGACATTGACAGAATCAGATGAGTCCACTGAAATTCCACATTTATGGCAGCTCTACTCTGTTTCAGGCCTATCCAACTTTTGCTCAGGTAGACATGGCCTCTGTTAATGATGGTCTCCTAAATAAAACAAAGGATATTTAGCAGGATCAATAAACAATTACATTTTCATTTTTAAATTAAAATTTAATGTCAAAATACAGACTGCTTTATTAACAGCTAAATGAATTTTTTATAAAAGTAAATACAGAAATGCTTTCCAAATATATTAATTTTCTTATTTTGCCTTCCACACATGCTCCCTAGCAGACTATGAAGATCATAAAAACACCACATTAAAAATTAATGATCACCATCTCAATAGATGCAGAGAAAGATTTTGACAAAATTCAACACCCATTTATGATAAAAACCCTCCAGAAAGTAGGCATAGAGGGAACTTGCTTCAACATAATAAAGCCCATATATGACAAACCCACAGCCAGCATCATCCTCATTGGTGAAAAACTGAAACCATTTCCACAAAGATCAGGAACAAGACAAGGTTGCCCACTCTCACCACTATTATTCAACATAGTTTTGGAAGTTTTAGCCACAGCAATCAGAGAAGAAAAGGAAATAAAATTAATACAAATTGGAAAAGAAGTAAAGCATCACTGTTTGCAGATGACATGATACTATACGTAGAGATTCCTAAAGATGCTACCAGAAAACTACTAGAGCTAAACAATGAATTTGGTAAAGTAGCAGAATACAAAATTAGTGCACAGAAATCTCTTTCATTCCTATACACTAATGATGAAAAATCAGAAAGTGAATTTAAGAAAACACTTCCATTACTATTGCAACAAAAAGAATAAAATACCTAGCAATAAACCTACCTAAGGAGACAAAAGATCTGTATGTATAAACTTATAAGACACTGATGAAACAAAGTAAAGATGATACAAATAGATGGAGAGACATACCATGTCCTTGGATTGGAAGAATCAACATTGTGAAAATGACTCTACTACCCAAAGCAATCTACAGATTCAATGCAATCCCTATCAAACTACCACTGGCATTTTCACAGAACTAGAACAAAAAATTTCACAATTTGTAAGAAAACACAAAATACCCTGAATAGCCAAAGCAATCTTGACAAAGAAAAACGGAGCTGGAGGAATCAGTCTCCCTGACTTCAGAATACACTACAAATCTACAGTAATCAAGACAGTACGGTACTGGCACAAAAACAGAAATATAGATCAATGGAACAGGATAGAAAACAGAGAGATAAACCCATGTACCTATGGCTACCTTATCTTTGATAAAGGAGGCAAGAATATACAATGGAGAAAAGACAGCCTCTTCAATAAATGGTGCTGGGAAAACTGGACAGCTACGTGTAAAAGAATGAAATTAGAACACTCCCTAACACCAAACACAAAATTAAACTGAAAATGCATTAAAGACCTAAATGTAAGGCCAGACACTCAAATTCTTAGAGGAAAACATAAGCAGAACACTCTGACATAAATCACAGCAAGATACTTTTTGACCCACCTCCTGGAGAAGTGGAAATAAAAACAAAAATAAACAAATGGGACCTAATGAAACTTAAAAGCTTTTGCACAGCAAAGGAAACCATAAACAAAACCAAAAGACAACCCTCAGAATGGAAGAAAATATTTGCAAATGAAGCAACTGAGCAAGGATTGATCTCCAAAATTTACAAGCAGCTCATGTTACTCAATATCAAAAACAAACAACCCAATCCAAAAATGGGCAGAAGACCTAAATAGACATTTCTCCAAAGAAGATATACAGATTGCCATCAAACACATGAAAGAATGCTCAATATCATTAATCATTAGAGAAATGCAAATAAAAACTACAGTGAGATATCATCTCACACTTGTTAGAATGGCCATCATCAAAAAATATACAAACAATAAATGTTGGAGAGCTGTGGAGAAAAGGGAACCCTCTTGCACTGTTGGTGGGAATGTAAATTGATACAGATACTATGGAGAACAGTATGGAGGTTCCTTTAAAAACTAAAAATAAAACTATCACACCACCCAGCAATCCCACTACTGGACATATACCCTGAGAAAACCATAATTCAAAAAGTGTCATGTACCACAATGCTCATTACAGCTCTATTTACAATAGCCAGGACATGGAAACAACTGAAGTGTCCATTGGCAGATGAATGGATAAAGATGTGGCACATATATAAAATGGAATATTAGCCATAAAAAGAAACAAAATTGAGTTATTTTTAGTGAGGTGGATGGAGCTAGAGTCTGTCATACAGAGTGAAGTAAGTCAGAAAGAGAAAAACAAATACCATTTGCTAACACATATATATAGAATCTAAAAAAAAAAAAAGTCATGAAGAACCTAGGGGCAAGATGGGAATAAAGATGCAGACCTACAAGAGAATGGACTTGAGGACACAGGGAGGGGGAAGGGTAAGCTGGGATAAAGTGAGAGAGTGGCATGGACATACATACACTACCAAATGTAATATAGATAGCTAATAGAAAGCAGCTGCATAGCACAGGGAGCTCAGCTCATTGCTTTGTGACCACCTAGAAGGGTGGGAAAGGGAGAGTGTGAGGGAGGGAGATGCAAGAAGTAAGAGATATGGGGATATATGTATATGTATAACTGATTCACTTTGTTATAAAGCAGAAACTAACACACCATTGTAAAGCAATTATACTCCAATAAAGATGTTACCAAAAAAAAGAAAAATAGCTAAAATTATAGAAATTAAAACGAGATTTGAAAATTATTTCCATGTTTCTATTTTGTTTGTGATAACTTTGTTGTAATCACATAGAGTTCACATAGAGTTCATGATGTTATTTATCCTTAAACACTCCTCTTGTTGTTTCCTTTTTCTTCCATATCAGCAATATGTTATTAGAAAAAAATATATATATTATAATATGTATATATATAATTTCTATCAAATTTAACATACATTGCTACCACTTAGCTTAATCTCCTATCCTAAAATTATTTGAAGGGAAGTGGGAATAAAGAGAATGTGAAACTTAAGATAATATATCTTTGGAAAAATGATTCCTACACATTCAAAGGTGTGAATTGAAGACAGCAACAAAGGAACTCTAAGAAATATATCTAAAACTGGTAATGCTAAAGTGCCAAAGTGTCAGATTTCTCCACACTCACTATATCAATATATGGCTAAGAATCGAAAGACTTCATAGAATGTTGGCATAGAATCTACAAATTAATCTATAATAATCCAGTACTGATTTAGCTTGAGTTTATGACATTGGTTTAACAGAGAACAAGCTTTGTGGATTAGAGTCCAAGACAGATCAGTTTGGATGGGAAGGAAAAGTAAATCAAGAGACCGCATGAGGGCTTCCCTGGTGGTGCAGTGGTTGGGGGTCCGCCTGCCGGTGCGGGGGAAGCGGGTTCGTGCCCTGGTCTGGGGGGATCCCACATGCCGCGGAGTGGCTGGGTCCCTGGGTCGTGACCGCTGGGCCTGTGCTCCGCGGCAGGAGAGGCCGCGGCGGTGAGAGGCCCAAGTACCGCAAAGAAAAAAAAAAAGAGTCAGCATGAGAGGAGCTCCATTCTGCTCTTGAATGGTGGAAACATTACATTTTTTGCCTTTAGCTAAAAACCAACCATGTTTATACAACAATGTAAAAAAAAAAAATTTATCTTAACTGACTCCAAAGTTGGATGCCCCTTTATAGAATATATATCCAACCCTTCAACCTCCTCTTCCTATACAAATCCTACCTATCTGGCAGAATTATTTAGTGTCCCGTGATACAATCCTAGTGATGGGTAGATCATGACTTCAGAAAGCAGCCTCATACTCGGAGCTACCTGGCACTGGAAAAAGATCCTCTTTGTCATTCCCAGTTTTGTCTTTTGGGATCCAGAGTAAATTTAAGCCATGGCTACTTAACAGTCCTGTGCACATATAGAATGATTTTTAGAGTCTTTTTTTAAAGTTAACCACCTAGAATTTATTTAATCATTCTATATAAAATATAATTGGGGGGACAGATTTTTCTTTTTAGAGTAACTTGGAGTGCAGTGCCCATACCATTGCAGGTACTTTTTACCTGACCAGTGAATTTACAGGTGGAATTTACTGGAGGTTATTGCCTACCATGAATATTAACCACTTGTCAAAATGAACCAAAAGGTAAAAGCTATCACAGCCTTAGCTTAAGACATCAGCCGACTTCCATAAGAATACACATGATTTTCCTTTTTTGAAATCAAATTCAGACAGAATGCAAACAAAAATCTAAGCAGATTTTTAAGAAGAATTAACCAAATTAGAGTCATAAGGCAGAAATCAGCAGCTAAGATTATAATGGGTAGGAAACTAGGAAGGCTTTCAAAATACTTAATGCTGTTAAGGTTCTTGCTGAGTAGTTCTGTTGGCTATATATCTATTTTTCTCTCAGAATATTCAGGTGGACTTATGACTAAACCAGGGAAGAAATTAACATTGTGCAATGATATGTACTATAACTGCTAAGACTTTGTGTTTTGTCTTTTTGTAGGAAGAATGAAGGCATCTTTGTCAAAGTAGAATTCCATTTTGTTACATGAAATAATGAAATTATGGAAGTGTGAGTAAGTAAAGGGATGATTTGTGTTCATTATTTACATATTGTTTCTCAGCAGGATATTCAAACATCTAATTTGCCTCTGTGATACTAGGTCTGAACTCTACAAACTAGGTTTCCTGTAATCTTTGCAAGCTGGATTTAAATATATTAAGTTAGGCCAAGGGAAATAACTAGAAGATAGAAAGGTGGGAAAGAAGAGAAGGAGTTCTTCCTGTTTATTTTTTTATAAGAGTATTTTTTAAATTATTTATTTATTTATTTCGGCTGCTCTGGGTCTTTGTGGCACACAGGATCTTCATTGTGGTGTGTGGGATCTTTGGTTGCAGCATGCATATGGGATCTAGTTCCATGACCAGGAACTGAACATGGCCACCTGCATTGGGAGTGTGGAGTCGTACCCACTGGACAACCAGGAAAATCTCTTTTTCTGTTTATTTTTTCATTTTTATTGGAGTGGAATTGCTTTACAATGTTGTGTTAGTTTCTGTTGTACAACAAAGTGAATCAGCTATATGCATACATACATGCCCATATCCCCTCCCTCTTGAACATCCCTTCCACCTTCCCTATCCCACCTTTCTAGGTAGTCACAGAGCATCAAGCTGATCTCTGTGTGCTATGCAGCAGCTTCCCACTAGCCATCCATTTTACATTTTGTAGTCTATATGTCAGTTCTACTCTCTCACTTCATCCCAGCTTCCCCTTCCCCACTGTGTCCTCATGTGTGTTCTCTACATCTGTGTCTTTATTCCTGCACTGCCACTACTTTCATCAGTACTGTTAATTCAGATTCCATATATGCATTACATAAGGTATTTGTATTTCTCTTTCTGACTTACTTCACTCTCCATGACAGATTCTATGTCCATCCACCTCATTACAAATAACTCAATTTCATTTCATTTTATGGCTGAGTAATATTCCATTGTATATGTGTACCACATCTTCTTTATCCATTCATCTGTTGATGGACATTTAGGTTGCTATCATGTTCTGGTTATGTAAATAGAGCTGCAGTGAACATTGTGGTACATGTCTCTTTCTGAATTATGGTTTTCTCAGGGTATATGCCCAGTAGTGGGATTGCTGGGTCATATGGTAGTTCTATTTTGTTTTTTTAAGGCACCTCCATACTGCTCTCCATAGTGGCTGTATCAGTTTACATTTCCACCAACAGTGCAGGAGGGTTCCCTTTTCTCCACACCCTCTACAGCTTTTATGGTTTCTAGGTTTTTTGATGACGGCCATTCTGACTGGTGTGACGTGATACCTCATTGTGGTTTTGATTTTCATTTCTCAAATGATTAGTGATGCTGAGCAGCTTTTCATGTGTTTGTTGGCAATCTGTATGTCTTCTTTGGAGAAATGTCTGTTTATGTCTTCTGCCCATTTTTGGATTGGGATGTTTGTTTTTTTGATATTGAGCTGCATGAGCTGCTTGTAAATTTTGAAGATCAAACCTTTGTCAGTTGCTTAGTTTGCAAATATTTTCTTCCATTCTGAGGGTTGTCTTTTTGCCTTGATTATGATTTCCTTTGCTGTGCAAAAGCTTTTAAGCTAGATTAGGTCCCATTTGTTAATTTTTGTTTTTATTTTTATTACTCTAGGAGGTGTGTCAAAAAGCATCTTGCTGTGGTTTATGTTATAGAGTGTTCTACCTATGTTTTCCTCTAAGTGTTTTATAGTGTTTGGCCTTACATTTAGGTCTTTAATCCATTTGGAGTTTATTTTTCTGTATGGTATTAGGAAGTGTTCTAATTTTATTCTTTTACAGGTAGCTGTCCAGTTTGCCCAGCACCACTTATCAAAGAGGATTTCTTTTCTCCATTGTATATTCCTGACTCCTTTGTCAAAGACAAGGTGACCATATGTGCGTGGATTTTTCTCTGGGCTTTTTATCCTGTTCTATTGATCTATATTTCTGCTTTTGTGCCAGTGCCATACTGTTTTGATTACTGTAGTTTTGTAGTATTGTCTGAAGTCAGGGGGTCTGATTCTTCCACTTTTTCTTTCTCAAGATTGCTTTGGCTATTCATGGTCTTTGTGTTTCCATACAAATTGTAATTTTTTTTAAGCTCTGTGAAGAATGCCATTGGTAATTTGATTTTGGCAAATTGGATTGGCATTCCAATCCAATGTCATTGGATTGCATTGAATTTTTAGATTGCCTTGGATAGTATAGTCATTTACACAATGTTGATTCTTCCAATCCAAGAGCATGGTATATCTCTCCATCTGTTTGTATCATCTTTGATTCCTTTCATCAGTGTCTTATAGTTCTATGCATAGAGGCCTTTGCCTCCTTAGGTAGGTTTATTCCTAGGTATTTTTTCCTTTTTGTTGCAATGGTAAATGGGAGTGTTTCATTAATATCTCCTTCTGATTTTTTGTTGTTCGTGTATAGGAATGCAAGAGATTTCTGTGCATTAATTTTGTATCCTGCTACTTTACCAAATTCATTGGTTAACTCTATTAGTTTTCTGGTGACACCTTAAGATTTTCTATGTATAGTATCATGTCATCTGCAGTGACAGTTTTACTTTTTCTTTTCCAAGTGAGATTCATCTTATTTCTTTTCCTTCTCTGACTGCCATTTCTAAAACTCCCAAAACTATGTTGAATAATTGTGGTGAGAGTGGGAAACATTGCTTTGTTCCTGATACATCTTAGAGGAAATGCTTTCAGTATTTCACCATTGAGAATGATGTTTGCTGTGGGTTTGTCAAATATGGCTTTTCTTAGATTGAGGCAGCTTTCTTCTATGCCCACCTCCTGCAAAGTTTTTACCATAAATGGGTGTTGAATTTTGTCAAAAGTTTTTCTGCATGTTTGGAGATTATCATATGTTTTTTATTCTTAAATTTCTTAATGTGGTGTATCACATTGATTCATTTTCATATATTGAAGAATACTGGCATTCCTGGTATAAATCCCACTTCATCATGGTGTATGATCATTTAAATGTGCTATTGGATTCTGTTTGCTAGTATTTTGTTGAGAATTTTTGCATGTATGTTCGTCAGTGATATTGCCCATTAATTATTTTTTTGGTGACCTCTTTGTCTGGTTTGGTATCATGGTGATGGTGGCCTTGTAGGATGAGTTTGGGAGTGTTCCTCCCTCTGCTATATCTTGGAAGAATTTGAGAAGGACAGGTATTAGCTCTTGTCTAAATGTTTGGTAGAATTCACCAGTGAAGCCATCTGGCCCTGAGCTTTTTTTTGTTGGGAGATTTTTAATCACAGTTTCAATTTCAGTGCTTGTCCTTTGTCTGTTCAGATTTTCTATTTATTCCGGGTTCAGTCTTGGGAGGTTTTAATACTATAAGCATTTGTCCATTTCTTCCAGGTTGTGCATTTTATTGACATATTTTTACTTGTAGTACTCTGTCATGATCCTTTGTGTTTCTGTGATTTCAGTTGTTACTTCTTTTTCATTTCTAATTCTGTTGATTTGAATCTTCTCCCTTTTTTTCATGAGGAGTCTAGCTAATGGTTTATCAATTTTGTTTATCTTCTCAAAGAACCAGATTTTAATGTTATTGATCTTTGCTCTTGTTTCCTTCATTTCTTTTTCATTTATTTCTGATGTGATCATTATCATTTCTTTCCTTCTGCTAACTTTGGGATTTTTCTTTCTGTAGTTGCTTTAGGTATAAGGTTAGGTATTTTATTTTAGATTTTTCTTATTTCTTGAGTTAGGATTGTATTGCTATAAACTTGCCTCTTACAACTGTTTTTGGTGCATCCCATAGGATTTGGGTCATTGTGATTTCATTGTCATTTTTTTCTAGGTTTTTTAAAATTTACTCTTTGATTTCTTCAGTGATCTCTTGGTTGTTTAGCCTCCATGTGTTTTTATTTTTTACAGTTATTTTTTTTCCTGTAATTGATATCTAGTCTCATAGCACTGTGGTCATAAAAGATGCTTTATATGATTTCAGATTTCTTAAATTTACTGGGACTGGATTTGTGACCCAAGATGTGATCTATCCTGGAGAATGGTCCATGTGCACTTGAGAAGAAAGTGTATTCTGTTGTCTTTGGATGGAATGTCCTATAAATATCAAATTAAGTCCATCTGGTCTAATGAGTCATTTAGTGCTCCTTTCCTTAGTTATTTTCTGTTTGGATGACCTGTCCATTGGTGTAAGTGGGGTGTGAAAGTCGCCTGCTATTATTGTGATACTGCTGATTTTCACTTTTACGGCTGTTAGCCTTTGCCTTATGTATTGAGGTGGTCCTTTGTTGGGTGCATAGATATTTAGAATTGTTATATCATCTTCTCAGATTGATCCCTTGATCATTATGTAGTGTCCTTCTTTGTCTCTTGTAATAATCTTTATTTTAAAGTCTATTTTTTCTGATATGAGTACTGCTACTCCAGCTTTCTTTTGATTTCCATTTGCATGAAATATGCAAATTTTCCATCCTCTCATTTTCTATCCTCTCATTGCATGGAATATGCAAATTTTCCATCCTCTCATTTTCATTCTGTTTGTGTCCCTATGTCTGAAGTGGGTTTCTTGTAGGCAGCATATACATCATCTTACTTCTGTATCCATTCAGCCAGTCTGTTTCTTTTGGTTGGAGCATCTAATCCATTTACTTTCAAGGTAATTATTGATATGTATGTTTCTATTACCATTTTCTTAATTGTCTTGCATTTCTTTTTGTTGGTCTTTTCCTTCTCTTGTGTTTCCTACCTGGAGAAGCTCCTTTAGCATTTGTTGTAAAACTGGTTTGGTGGTGCTGAATTCTCTTTGCTTTTGCTTTTCTGTAAAGCTTTTGATTTCTCCATCTAATTTGCATGAGATTCTTCCTGGGTAGAGTAACCTTGGTTGTAGTTTTTTCCATTTCATCACTTTAAATATATCTTGCCACTCCCTTCTGGCCTGTAGAGTTTCTGCTGAAAGATCAGCTGTTAACCTTATGGGGATTCCCTTGTATGTTATTTCTTGCTTTTTCCTTGTTGCTTTTAATATTTTTTTCTTTGCATTTAATTTTTATTAGGTTGATTAATATTTGTCTTGGTATATTTCTCTTTAGGTTTATCCTGTATTGGACTCTCTGCATTTCCTGGGCTTGATTGACTTTTTCTTTTCCCATGTTGGGGAAGTTTTCAATGATAATCTCTTCTAATATTTTCTCAGGCCCTTTCTTTTTCTCTCCTTCTTGTGGGATGCCTATAATTCGCATGTTGGTGTGCTGAAAGTTGTCCCAGGTGTCTCTGAGACTGTCCTCCATTCTTTTCATTCTTTTTTCTTTTTTCTGCTCTGCAGTAGTTGTTTCCAACATTGTATCTTCCAGCCCACTTATCCATTCTTCTGCCTCAGTTATTCTGCTATTGATTCCTTCTGGAATGTTTTTAATATCAGTTATTGTGTTGTTCATTACTATTTGTTTGCTCTTTATTCTTCTAGGTCCTTTTTAAACGTTTCTTATATTTATTATATTTCCGAGATTTTTGTATCATCTTTACTTAGTCTTGTGGGTTTTCGTCTTGCTCCTTTGCCTACAAAATATTTCTCTGCCTTCTCATTTTGTCTAATTTACTGTTTTGAGGTCTCCTTTTCCTAGGCTAAAGGGGCATAGTTCCTCTTGCTTCTGTTCTTTGCCCCTGGTGGTGAGGTTTGTCCAGTGGCTTGCATAGGCTTCCTGATGGGAGGGAGTGGTGCCTGGACTCTGGTAGGTGGAACTGAGCCTCTTCCCTCTGATGACCATGACCATGTCAGGTGGTGTGTTTTGGGGAATCTGTTGGCTTAGTATGACTTTAGGTAGTCTGTGTGCTGATGGGTGAGTTTGTGTTCCAATCTTGTTTATTGTTTGGTGTGAGGCATCCAGTGCTAGGAGCTGCTGGGAGTTGGATGGAGCTGTGTCTTAAATTCAGATAGACGTTTCCATGAGAGCTCTTGGTGATTAATATTCCCTGGGGCCAGGAATTTTCTAGTGGTCAGCATCTTGGACTCAGTGTTCCCATCCCAGAACCTCAGGCCCGACTTCTGGTTGAGGATCCAAGACCCTGCAAGTCACTCATCCTGGCAATAAAGGGGATTAAAAACAAAACAAAACAAAAAATAAAAGACTAACAAAACCCCAGAAAAGTAGTAAAAAGTAAAGTCAAACAAAGAAAAAAAGAAACACGGTAACACACACAAAAGAAACAAAAACAGAACCAAATAAATCAAAAAGCAAGAGAACACCCAGTCAAACAAAAGAACCCAATAATGAAATCAAACAACTAAAAAGAAAACTGTTAGACTTCCCTGGGGGTAGAGTGGTTAAGAATTTGCCTGCCCATGCAGGGGACACAGGTTTGATCCCTTGTCCAGAAAGATCCCACATGCCGCAGAACAACTAAGCTCATACACCACAACTACTGAGCCTGTGCTCTATAGCCTGTGAGGCACAACTACTGAGCCCACACACCACAACTACTGAAGTCCCCATGCTCTAGGGTCTGTGTGCTGCAACTACTGAGCCTGCAAATTGCAACTACTGAAGCCCGTGTATCTAGAATCTGTGCTCTGCAAGAAAAGAAGCCACTGCAATGAGAAGCCTGCACACCACAATGAAGAGTAACCCCTGCTTACCACAACTAGAGAAAGCTCATGTGCAGCAATGAACAGCCAATGCAGCCAAAAAAAAAAAAAAAAAAAGAAAAAGAAAGATAACTGACAAAAACATGAAACCAAAAAACAAAACCAGGGGGCCAACTGAAGAATGAAGCAAACAAATGAAACAATCTGACAAAATTGATTTTATAAAAAAGAAAAAGAAAACAGAGAAAGGGTAAAGAAGACAGAAACACAGAAAAGCAATATAGAAATAGAAATATTAAAAAATAAAATAGAAAATATATTAAAAAGACAAACAAAACCCCAGAGAAATGGTAAAAACAAAATAAAAGAAACAGAAACAAGTTAACATGCACACACACAAGGAAGAAACAAAACAGAATCAAATAAAACAAAATGAAGAGAACAACTAGACAAATAGAAGAACTCAAAAATGAAATCAAACAATTAAGATCAATACTAACAAAAACACAAAACCTAAAAACAAACCAAAGCAGTGTGCCAACTGAAGAATAAAACAAAACAGAACAAACTGAAAAAAATTATTTTAAAAAATAATAAAATTAAATTAAATAAAAAGGGTAAAAATACAAGACAACAGAAAAGCAAAGTAGAAATGGAAACATGAAAGAAAATGTAAAATATATTAAAGAAAAAGAAGACAAAATTAAGGGAAAAAAACACAGAACAACAGAAAAAGACCATAAAAATAGAAATATATAAAAGATAGAAATAAAAAAATATACAACACAAAGATTCCCAAAAGACTAAATAAAAAATAGTTCATTCCTTTCTATTGCTGAGTATTATTCCATTTACAGACTGGCTTTGGTGGGTAAAGGCTTTTTCCTGTTGAGTTAGGCTAATGCTATTGTCTTTAAGGTCACAGTTGAGCCAAACTGGAGCCAGGTCATATGGCTGCTGCTGGGTCTTCAGTGAGGTCCTTTGTTGGAGAGCCTGTTACCACAGGTTTTCAGTGAGCATGGATTTTGTCTGGCTCCTGGGTGGTTGGATCTGCTTCCAGGACCTTGTTTAGTAAGGCTGGTATTAGCTCAAGCGTCCACTTTGAGGTAGACAGCCAATGGGCCTGTTACCAGGTGTGCAGATGGGTGTGGCTCCCCCTTGGTCTTTAAAAGGGCTCTTGACAGGTGAGTGGGCAGACCCCTGGGCAGGCAGGATTGATTTTGTATCCCTCAAAGCCACTTTATTTCCATGGATGGCTGCCTAATTATTGTTGCTGAGGAGAGATACAAGCGTAGGACCTCATATTCCACCATCTTGTTGATATATTTAAATCTTCAATTTTTCTCTCAGCAATGTTTTATAGTTTACAATGTACAGGTCTTGTACAGCTTTTGTCAAATTAACCAGTGAATATTTCTTTTATTTTTTGCTATTATCCATGATATTTTTAAAATTTCAATTTCCAATTGTTTGTTGTTAGTGTATAATATTACAATTATTTTTATATTTATATAGTATCTTACAATCTTTCTAAAAACACTTATTTCTAGTAGCTTTCTTGTGAATTTTATCAGATTTTCTACATAGGTAATCAAGTCATATGCCAATAAAAAGAGTTTACTTCTGTCTTTATAATCAGTATGCCTCTTATTTCTTTATTTTGGCTTATTGACTGCCTAGAACCTCCAGTACACCTTTTATAATCTTGGATTTTAGGAAAAAGACATTCAGTTTTTGACTATTAAATATAAGTTGATATGGGTGTTCATAGGTTTTCATTTACCAAGTAAAGAATTTCCCTTTTTTCCTAGTTTTCTGAAGTTGCTTTAAAATAAAGATAATGGGGCTTCCCTGGTGGTGCAGTGGTTGAGAGGCTGCCTGCTGATGCAGGGGACATGGGTTTGTGCCCCGGTCTGGGAAGATCCCACATGCCGTGGAGCAGCTGGGCCCGTGAACCATGGCCACTGAGCCTACGTGTCCAGAGCCTGTGCTCTGCAATGGGAGAGGCCACAACAGTGAGAAGCTTGCGTACTGCAAAATAAATAAATAAATAAAATAAAGATAATGTTTCCCTTGAAACCTTAGGTTACAGGGCAGTTATACTTACCACCCATTACAGAAGATTACAGCTCCTGGAATTCAGTGTTCTTTTTTCATAATACATCCCACTGTGTGTATAGCTATCATCTGTGTCATCCTGTGAGGATTAGAGCTTGGCAAATTAATCCAAAAATGCTGATATTCTGACCACACTGTTTCTGTGAGCTATAAATAAACTATCCTTAATCGCTGACCCAGAAATCTTATGTTTTCTACAGACATGCACTATATTATAGGAGATTAACTTGTCAGCTTTCAAGCTAGATAAAATATTAGACACTTCAGAATTATTGACAGTACCTAGCTCTATTCTTCCTGGGTCTAGGAGTGAGATCTCAGAAAGGAACATGTTCTGAGGCCAGAATGACCAAGAAGAACACTCATGGTTCAGTCTGAGCATGAAGTCCAAGGCATCATGAACATGAAATCCATTGTCTTCCAAGGGTGCTAACTAAGCCTAAAGCCCAACTCATAACCAGATCTGAGAGTCTCAAAGGAATTTTTTAAATGTTATCATGAAATACAATAAATACAAATGATTAAATTTTGTTGTATATCAAACATTAGGTGTTAATTCTTTTCTTAGCTTAATTAATTTATTTAGTTTTGTCTGTGTTGGAACTTTGTTGCTGTGCGTGGGCTTTCTCTAGTTGCAGAGACTGGGGGCTACTCTCTGTCTGGGTGCACAGGCTTCTCATTGAAGTGGCTTCTCTTGTTGCAGAGCATGGGCTCTAAGCATGTAGGCTTCAGTAGTTGTAGCACATGGGCTCGGTTGTTGTGGCTTTTGGGCTCTAGGACACAGGCTCAGTAGCTCCACAGCATGTGGGATCTTCATGGACCAGGGCTCGAATCTGTATCCCCTGCATTGGCAGGCAGATTCTTAACCACTGTGTCACCAGAGAAGTCCCTAATTCTTTGTATTAACTAATTTAATTCTCATGATAACCATGTGAGCTTTTTATGTGTTAGTATTTTCACAGAATTGAACTTAAGTTTCTCTGCAACTTTTTATTGGAATTTTAAGGTCTTCCTTATAGTAACGCAGTGAGAAGAAACATATCTATTTTTGCTTGCTTGTTTGCTTTCTTCTTCTTTTGCTTTTTTAAATCTGGCACTCTAAATAAACTTCAATATGGCTTCTAGGAAATGGTAATCATGTTTTATCAGTAATTAGTATTCTAAAGAAAGGTACTCAACCTTTCCTTTACACATGCCACATGCCAAAGGGTATGTTGCACAAACATCGCAGCTGTACAGACATATGCTTCAGATTATGTACACACAGTTGGATCACTCACATGCCCCCCCCCCACACAAAAACACATGAACCTAGATATTTTGGCAGTTTCTCTTTGGTGTATTTCTTCATAACAGATCAGATCTATGGTCTTCAAGAGTGATGAGATAAGGAAATTATGCTGAACAGAAACTATTTTCTACTCATTATAGTACAAAAATACAGGCAGAAACTGTTAGAACTATTGCTTGATGTATGAATGTACTTGCTCAAACACAAAACAATGACAAAACAACTCTAATGGTAGAACAAGCATGTATTTCAGTGTTTTGAAATATTGAGATGTCTGAGCTTATAGAGACAAAGCCCATAAATTGCCTGAAACTTGTCACTGATAAGTATTTTAGTTAAACATCCTTTTCAAAAATCTTATAGCATACTACTGTTTTAAGAAAGCTTTGTGATTATGCATTAGAATTTTATAATTTTAGAGCTCAGAATAATAAAAATATTGAAAGAATTAAATGGAGTCAGCTCTGTAAGAATAGAAGTTATAGGCAATTGATAAGCAAATAATTCTTATCCTCAATAATGCAAGTTAATTTTGTTCAATAGAGATAAAATTGCTTTCTATCCTAAAGAAAATATTATCTCCAACATTTTATTGCCCTATAAGATATTAATTAATTTGTTTCTATTAGCAGATTCATTTCATCATTAGTGATTTTCTGTATATGTATCTATTCTTCAAATTCACATTTAACATTCACTGATTTCCTCATTAAATTATTGAGTTAAATAAAATTATTAGTATCTGATGATTTTATATTTGTATAAATCATGTTTTAAACTTTTTGAAAAGCTATACTTTAGTGGTACCACTAATTATATTTTATAAGTGAAGGAACTATGATTCAGAATATTAAATAAATAGTTCTTCAATTTGATTGCCTGACTACTAGCAAATCACGTATTAAATTCTAGTTCTTTCCACTTCTCTACTAATGCTTAATTAGTGATATATCCTAAAATTTCATCTTATATTTCTGACTTTCCTGTTTTTACATCTGATTACCTATATACACACTGTCACACACATCCATACACTCACACCCTGAACAAGAAAAGAGATACTTAAAAATAATGTGAAGTTCGGAAACAATGACAAAATATTCTAGTTCTTTGAATTTCTTTATTATTTTTATTTTCACCAATATTAAAATAGGGAAATACTAAGCTAACAGGGAGGGCCAGATGTTAATGAGTGGAAACATGCAACATATATTTTGTTTTGCTTCTACTTGCTAAATCACTACAGCTCTTAGTAAAAGTTTTCATTCAGGTGTGAAGGGATATTAAAAGTTATAATATTTTATTGTATTTTATTGTGATATTTATGTGTACAGTGTTATCATATTTGCAAACTTCTGACCATTTGTTTTTCTTGCAACTGTTTAGATATATTGTGTCCCTTTTGGAGTGGAAGATGTTTTCATTTAAAGCAATGGTGAATATGCCAAAGAAACAAGGAATTCATTTTTTTAAATATCATGCTTTGTATTTTAAAAAAGAAGGAAAATTTAAGGAGGGGAAATGTATTTTGTTTAAAAATACCACATGGACAGAAAGATGTGTCTAATTAGGTCTACTGTTTCCCTGTCAAAGACTGAGAGCTGTGCAGAAAAGTAAACAATGCTTTTTATTCCTTGGGCAGAAATATTCCACCAAATTTATTTTCCTTTTTGAATAGCATGTTGAGTAGGGGAGAAGGAGTGAGAATGCTGGTTTTGAAAGGGATTTCAAAATTAGTCTTTGCAAAATATTTCTGTTTGAAAGAACAGCATATGCATAAATTAGTCCATTAACTTGCTCAGCAATGCTCCCAACCCATAATCTTCCTTTTTGTCAAAAGTCCTTAGCTAAAGAGGATCTTAGTTCAAATCAGTGGTTCCTAGACTGTGCTGTGGAAAACCTTCTTCACCAGTTGATAGCAGTTGCTAGGTTTGAAGGGAGAGGTGAGAAGGTGGGTAGTCTACAACTGAATATGCTTGAGAAACCCTGGGTTGATTAAAGTTAAATAGATTTCTTTTTTGCAGAATATTTTAGAGACTTTGTTATCCTAATTTAACTTTTCATTTATTTTAGCTATTTATATTAATTTAGCTTTTTGAGATGATGTTTGTTGTAGGATTGGTGGACACCTCTTAAAATCCTTTTGTCTGGAAAGGGTGTATCTGGAACAAAGGCCATCTTTGACTTTAAATGGGAAGCTCTGTGATGGAAATACCATTCCTCTTTCGTTCATCACTTATTCTCATTGGCAAGTACAGCAGACATCCAATAAGTATTTTATGAGTACAATGTCATCTCCTTTTTAACCAACCCTATTAATCAAGTGCCTTCTACCTTAAACAAGTCACTTAATACCCTCTCTGTACAGTAAATGGAGATTATTCCTACTTGGTGTGGGCTTAGCAAATTTATTAGGTAATAAATTTAGGGGGTGGAGTAAATCATATTTACTAGCGGGGTGTATGAGACCAAATGGGAGAAAATACCAAAATAATTGTCAGATAAGGTAGTGTGTCTGTATTAAAGCTGTGCAAGTTAATAAAAACTAACAGATAAAAACACAGAAGACAAATAACCCTTAAAAGAGTCCCTGAGCACAGATATTTTTATAGTTTGGTACTAACAGTCTTATGTCCTGAGCCCAGAACATTTAATGAAGAATTATGTAAAAAAGTAAAGTAACTTGTCTTAAGTGCCAAAGAAATGGGGATTCGGACTGACAGTGTTTATGATGTCCATAGCTTTCTCTCTCACTTTCTTTCCCTTAACACAATTGTCTTTGATTGGACAAATCATACTGCTTTCATTGTAATGTCATTGCAGTTTATGATTCCATAAGGTACATGAATAGGTTTTTATTTCATTTGCTTTGCAATTTATTTTAATGCCATCCAAAAAAATTACCTACACAACTATGAATACTACCCTTTATTAGCTTCACCATGCTGCCAGCTATATTTTTGAACAAAAATATGCCAGCATATTTTTTATCACCATCAAATTTTGTTTTAGCTGTGTTATAAAATTAACTCTGCTTTCACAATTAGATCACTTACCTTTAGACCCTTTTCATATGAATTCTTTACCTGTAGCATTATATTAAATGCAAGCATATACTCAATAAAACAAAACTATAATAATCTTATTATTATATAACATTTATGACACAATTTTATTTCCAAACAAGAATTTTGCTTTATACTCTCTATCTTAGTCATTCTTCTAATAATCTTTAAGAAGCAGACAAAGGTATAAAACCCTAATATAAAAACACTTTTGGTTGACAAATTAGTTGTATCAACCTCTTAGTATATGTAAATGCACAGTTTCTATTTGTAAGACTAAACAAACAGAACCAGTTAATGCTATTCTCATACACATTATGGCAAATGAGGATTCAGTAATGGGATTGGCAAGTATTAGGGAATTAATGTAATACCATAAATTATGTTCCATAAAGGTAAACAGTTTCCTTTGTGCATTTTTTTCTTAGAATTGAAAGTAAATAATTTTCTCTCTACATACTGTTATCTAGTCACAGGCTTCCACTTGTCCATTTGTGTTTGGCACTAACTTACATTTGAAATTAAATTTTTTTCTTTTTAGATTTAACTACAAATTAATGTATTTCACAAGATCCTTAGGGTTTCAATCCCCTTTTCACATGTAGTGAAAGATTCTGCAGGCAACGGATAAACTACTAAAGAGAACTGAGCATGATGAGAACTGGCCACACTATTACAAATACCACACCAGACATTTCAGTCAAACTTAAATCTTAATGGAGTAGAGAAAGTTTGCTGTAAGCAGTGATGAAGAAAAACTCTTCCAAATCATTGTACGTTTGTCGTTCTTTTAGTTGTTAATGTCCATTTACCACCAGGCATGGATCTTTTTCAATGAATATTATTCCTTAAAGTACCAAAGATTTCATAAAGTAGACCTTGTTGAGGCAGTCATATGATATGGCTTGCCAAGGACTAGGGGAAATATTGTGCGTTTTAATAGTAATCAAGTCCTCTATTAATTACCTCATGTTTAATGAGAATTTACCATGACTGCAGCATTCTACTAGCACTAGGAAAACAGAAACAAAAAAAGAACAGAGTTTCTTCTACTAGTGATCCCACTGACTGAGAATATAAAACTTGAGATAAGACTAGCCTGTATAAAATAATTTGAAATGAACAATATGAATTAGAAGGTGGCTTCAGGCTAGATTAATTAAATGTTGAACATTTCACAATGACCTAACCTGCTGTATTAAACAGTATCAGCTCAGCTTTAAAAATAAGATGATCTTTCATTTAATATATAACTCTGATGAAATGATGAGACTTTTATTTAAGATCTCCTTTCCAAATAATTTTTGATCATTAAAGTATTTCTTTCAACAAATATTTAAGTGCCTACCAAGTACTGGGAACTTTCCTAAGGGCAATGGATACAGGAGTAAACAAAACCATAACACAAAACAAGACAAAGTAAACCAACAAACAATAGTTTTCATAGATGTTACAGTACAGAGGGAGAAAAGAAAGAAAAAAAGCACTTAAATATACATCATAACAAATGGTTATGCTAAAAATAAGTGCAACTGACAAAAACCAGGGAGTCTAGATGACAGGTTTTTCTGAGAGTTTACAATTTGAGATGGGGTGTTTCTGACAGGTTTCACTGAAAAAGTAATCTTGGGCACAGAGGCCTTACAAAAGTGAGGGAGAAAGCCAGGAAGATATGTGAGGGAAAAACAAGCATAAACACCCTGATAAAGGAGTGTGACGTGTTCAATGAAGAGCAGAAAGAGTATGATGAGACTTGGTGAACAAGGTGGGAAAAGGTAGGATTTGAGAGATTACTAGTGTCATCAAATTAAACAGAATAATATTGGCCACTGTAGTGACTCTGACATGTGTTTGAAAGACATACATAAGTTTTCTTCAGAACAGTTAGCATAATTTGACTTGAGTTTTGAAAGGATAAGGTTTGTCACTAGGTGATAATAGGTTGTAACAAGGTGGGAGCCCTGGTGGAAGTCTATTTCAATAATCCAGATCGGATCTGATTTTAGCTTGATAGGGTAGCTAATTTCACAGTGATAGGAGTGGAACAAATGATAAGTAGTAAGATTTTGAATATATCTTTAAGATGTTAACAATTTGTTAAAAGATTAGACATAGAGTGTGAGCAAAGGGAGGATTCAGATAATTCTGAAGCATTAGCTGGCAGGACTTCAAAGGGAAGAGACCATTGAAATCACAATGGAATAGATTCATTCTAGAAAGAAAGAATATGAAGATTGCTGCAGTGGAGTAGGAGAAAAAAGATGTGATCTAGTGTGCAAATGAATAAAATTTAGGAGCACAGAAAGGCTTATTAATAGTAGCAGGTGGGAAGGCAGAATGTGTGGGTACAGAAATGGCCAGAAGAGAAGCTACAGTTATGGCAGCAAGCCCCATAAATTCATGCTGTTTGTCAATCATCTTTTTCTGCCATTATCTATATTTGTAAACTTTGAATTCCTGAAATCCAGTTGTGTGTCACATTGCTTTAGTTTGTTGATTAATTTTAAACAATATTTTATTGAGGAAAGGGAGAGAGGTAAAGAGAAAAGAAAAACAGAAAATAAGGGTTAAAAGAATGGAGAGAGGATAAAGAGAATAAGGAGGTAAGAAAGCAAAAAGTGAAACATGACAAAAGAGACAGAAAGAAGAAAAAGTAAGGAGTCAATGGAGGGGGCGGAGTCAAGATAGGAGGGGATGGAGTCAAGATGGTGGAGTAGGAGGACACAGAATTCACCTCTCCTAACAACCAGGAGCTGGTGGGGGGTCTTGGACAACTAAGAGGATGGGAGAAACCCCCAAATGACCAGGTAGGATGTTGGTGGGAGAGAAGGGGAAGGATAAGTGGAGGAAGGATGGGACTGGCACCCTGAGGGGCAGCTGAGGAAGGGGAGAATTTTCCATGCCTGGAGGGGCCCACTCAACACAAAGAGATCAACAGGGATGCAGGGAGACCACCAGGGGATCGGAGGATCAGAAAGGAATTCAGCCAGAATTTCCCTCACCTACTTGGGCCTCTGAGAGCCTGCTGAGGTCCCAGGTCTATCCTCTGCCCTCCAAGGCACCCTCCAGCCATGCTGAACCTAAGACCTGTCCCCCCAAACCCCAGGGCCTTTTTCAGCTAAGTGGGTCCTGAGACTAGGCCCAGCCCCCACCTAAGCCCAGATCCACAAGACCATTTCCAGCTGTACAGGTCCTGAGGCTAGGCTCTTCCCCCCCTGACTAAACTCTGCCACCACCTAAGCCCTGCCTTCAGGGCCTTTTCTGGTCATGTGGGTCCTGAGTCTAGGCACTGGCCCTCCCTAAACCCTGCCCCCACCTAAGCTCCACAACTCACAATCAAGGCATTTTCTGCACACCCCCTGCCTTTTTTTTTTTTTTTTTTGCTATTGTGGCTCTGTTTTAACTTGGTGTTGTTGTTTCATTTACATTTTTATTTTTCTAATATATTTTTTAATTTATCTAATTTTACTTTATTTTTTATTCTTTGTTACTATACTGCTCCTTTTTTTTTAGTTTTTGGCCACATCTTGTGGCTTTCAGGATTTTAGTTCACAGGCTGGGGATTGGGCCTGAGTTCCTGTGGTGGGAGTGCCAAATCCAAGCCACTTGACTAACAGAGAAACTCAAACCCTAGGGAATATTAATCGAAGTGAGGTCCCCCAGAGGTCCTCATCTCAGTACCAAGACCTGGCTCTACACAACTGTCTACAAACTCTAGTGCTGGAAGCTTCAATCCAAACAACCAGTAAGACAGGAACACAGTCCCACCCATCAAAATAAATAAATCGACCAAAAAATATGTTACAGATGAAGAGGCAAATAAACACCTACAAGATCAAATAAATGAAGAGGAAATAGGAAACCTACCTGATAAAGAATTCAGTGTAATGATAGTAGGGATGACCCAAAATCTCAGAAATAGAATGGAGGCATGGATTGAGAAAATACAAGAAATGTTTAACAAAGAACTAGAAGGACTAAAAAACAAAGAGTGATGAACAACACAATAATTGAAATGAAAAATATACTAGAAGGAATCAATAGCAGAATAACTGAGGCAGAAGAATGAATAAGTGAGCTGGAAAATAGAATAGTGGAAATAACTGCTTAGAAGCAGAATAAAGAAAAAAGAATGAAGAGAATTGAGGACAGTCTCAGAGACCACTGGGTCAACACTAAATGCACCAAAATTCAAATTATAAGATTCCCAGAAGAAGACGAGAAAGATAAAGTGTCTGAGAAAATATTGAAAAGATCATACTCAAAAACTTCCCTAACATGGGAAAGGAAATAGCCACACAAGTCCAGGAAGTGCAGAGTCCCAACAGGATAAACCAAAGGAGAATACCAACATGCATATTACTCAAACTAACAAAAATTAAATTCAAAGAAACAATATTAAAAGCAACAAGGGAAATGCAACAAAAAATATACAAGGGAATCCCCATAAGGTTAACAGCTGATCTTTCAGCAGAAACTACAGGCCAGCAGGGAATGGCAAGGTATATTTAAAGTGATGAAAAGGAAAAACCTACAACCAAGAATACTCTACACAGCAAGAATTTCATGCAGATTCAATGGAAAAAAACAAAAGCTTTAAAGACAAGCAAAAGTTAAGAGAATTTGGTACCACCAAAACAGCTTTACAACAAATGCTAAAGGGATTTCTCAAGGGAGGAAACACAAGAGAAGAAAAAGAACCACAAACGCAAACACAAAACAATTAAGAAAATGGTAATAAGAACATATTTATTGATAATTACCTTGAATACACCAACCAAAAGACACAGACTGGATACAAAAACAATACCTGTAAATATGCTATGTACAAGAGACCCACTTCAGATTTAGGGACATGTACAGATTGAAAGTGATGGGTTAGAAAAAGTTATTCCATGCAATTAGAAATCAAACAAAAGCTGGAGCAGCAAGATTCATATCAGATAATATAGACTTTAAAATAAAGATTGTTCCAAGAGACAAGGAAGGACACTACATAATGATAAAGGGATAAATCCAAGAAGAAGATATAGAAATTATAAATATTTATTCACCCAAAATAGGAGCACCTCAATACATAAGGCAAATGCTAACAGGCATAAAAGGGGAAATCGACAGTAACACAGTAATAGTGGAGGATTTTAACACCCCACTTACACCAATGGACAGATCATCCAGAGGGAAAATATATAAGGAAACACAAGCTTTAAATGACACAATAGACAAGATGGACTTAATTGATATTTATAGGACAATCTACTCGAAGGTAGCAGAATACAGTTTCTTCTTAAGTGCACATGGAACCTACTCCAGGATAGATCATATCTTGGGTCAAAAATAAAGCCTTGGAAAATATACAAAAAAAGGAAATCATATCAAGCATCTTTTCCAACCACAATGCTATGAGATAAGAAATCAATTACAGGAAAATTACTGTAAAAAACCAAACATATGGAGACTAAATATTTCACTATTAAATAACCAAGAGATCATTGAAGAAATCAAAGAGGAAATAAAAAAATACTTAGACACAAATGACAACAAATACACGACAATGCAAAACCTATGGGTTGCAGCTAAAGCAGTTCTAAGAGGGAAGTTTATAGCAATTCAATCTTCACTCAGGAAACAAGAAAATCTCAAACTGTCTAACCTTACACCTAAAGCAACTAGAGAAAGTAGAACAAATAAAACCCAAAGGCAGTAGAAGGAAAGAAATCATAAAGATCAGGTCAGAAATAAATGAAAAAGAAATGAAAGAAACAATAGCAAAGATCAATAAAACTAAAAGTTTGTTCTTTGAGAAGATAAAAATAAAATTGATAAACCTTAACCAGACTCATCAAGAAAAAACAGGAGGGGACTCAATTCAATAAAATTAGAAATGAAAAAGGAGAACTAACAACTGACACTGCAGAAATACAAAGGATCATAAGAGACTACTACAAACAACTATATGCCAGGAAAATGGACAACCTGGAAGAAGTGGACAAATTCTTGGAAAGGTACAACTTTCCAAGACTGAACCAGGAAGAATTAGAAAATATAAACAGACTAATCATAAATACTGAAATTGAAACTGATTAAAAATCTTCCAACAAAGGAAATATTAGGGGAATGGCTTCAAGATGGTGGAAGAGTAAGACACAGAGATCACCTTCCTCCCCACAAATACATCAGAAATACATCTACATGTGGAACAACACCTACAGAACACCTACTGAACGCTGACAGAAGACTTCAGACCTCCAAAAAGGCAAGAAACTACCCACGTACATGGGTCGGGCAAAAGAAAAAAGAAGAAACAGAGACAAAAATTAGGGACAGGACCTGCACCAGTGGGAGGGAGCTGTGAAGCAGGAAAGGTTTCCACACACTAGGAAGGCCCTTTGCGGACAGAGACTGCAGGTGGCAGAGGGGGTAGCTTCAGAGCCATGGAGGACAGCACAGCAACAGGGGTGTGGAGGACAAAGCGGAGAGATTCCTGCACAGAGAATTGGTGCTGACCAGTACTCACCAGCCCTAAAGGCTTGTCTGCTCACCCACCGGGATGGGTAGGGGCTGGGAGCTGAGACTTGGGCTTCAGCTGGATACCAGGGAGAGGACTGGGGTTGGCTGCGTGAACACAGCCTGAAGGGGACTACTGCGTGATGACTGGCTGGGAGGGAGTCCGGGAAAGTCTGGAGCTGCCGAAGACAGAAGAGACTTTTTCTTGCCTCTTTGTTTCCTGGTATGCAAGGAAAGGGGATTAAGAGTGCTGCTTAAAGGAGCTCCAGAGATGGACGTGAGCTGTGGCTATCAGCATGGACCTCAAGCTCAGAGACGGCATGAGAAGCTAAGGCTGCTGCTGCAGCCACCAAGAAACCTGTGTGCAAGCACAGGTCACTATCCACAAATCCCCTCCCGGGAGCCTGTGCAGCCCGCTACTGCCAGGGTCCCGTGATCCAGGGACAATTCCCCGAGAGAATGCATGGTGCACTGCAGGCTGCTGCAACATCACGCCAGCCTCTGCCGCTGCAGGCTCACCCCACATCTGTACCCCTCCCACCTCCGGGCTGAGTGAACCACAGTCCCCGAATCAGCTGCTCCTTTTCATTTTTTTGGAGTACGCGGGCCTCTCACTGTTGTGGCCTCTCCCGTTGCGGAGCACAGGCTCTGGATGCGCAGGTTCAGGGACCATGGTTCATAGGCCCATCCTCTCCGTGGCATGTGGGATCTTACCTGACTGGGGCACGAACCCGTGTCCCCTGCATCGACAGGCAGACTCTCAACCACTGTGCCACCATGGAAGCCCTAAGCTGCTCCTTTAACCCTGTCCTGTCTGAATGAAGAACAGATGCCCTCAGGTGACCTAAAGCAGAGGTGGGTCCAGATCCAAAGCTGAACCCAGGGAGCTGTGCAAACAAAGAAGGGAAAGTTCTTCCAGGAGCCTCAGGAGCAGCGTATTAAATATCCACAGTCAACCTGATGTACCTGCATCTGTGGAATAGCTGAATAGAAAACGAATCACCCCAAATGGAAGAGGTGGAATTTGAGAGCAATGATATATATTTTTTCCCCTTTTTCTTTTTTTGTGAGTGTGTATGTGTATGTTTCTGTGTGTGATTTTGTCAAAATAGCTTTGCTTTTACCATTTGTCCTAGGGTTCTGTCTGTTTGTTGTTTTTTATTTGTTTTTTTTTTTACTTAAAAACTATTATTTTCCTTAATAATTTTTTTAATTTAATAACTTTATTCTATTTCATTTTACTTTTATTTTATTTTATCTTCTTTTTTTATTTCTTTTTTCCTCACTTTTATTCTGAGCCATGTGGGGGACAGGCTCTTGGTGCTCCAGCCAGGCGTCAGGGCTGTGCCACTGAGGTGGGAGAGCCAAGTTCAGGAAGATCGTCCACAAGAGACCTCCCAGCTCCACATAATATCAAATGGCAAAAATCTCCCAGAGATCTCCATCTCAACGCCAAGACCCAGCTACACTCAATGGCCAGCAAGCTACAGAGCAGGACACCCTCTGCCAAACAACTAGCAAGACAGGAACACAACCCCATCCAGTAGCACAGAGGCTGCCTAAAATTATAATAAGGCCACAGACACCTCAAAACACACCACCAGTCATGGACTTGCCCACCAGAAATACAAAATGCAGCCTCAACCACCAGAACACAGGCACTAATCTCCTCCATCAGGAAGCCTGCACAACCCACAGAACAAACCTTAGCCACTGGGGACAGACACCAAAAACAATGGGAACTACGAACGTGCAGCCTGCAAAAAGGAGACCCCAAACACAGAAAGTAAAGCAAAATGAGAAGACAGAGGAACACACAGCAGGTGAAGGAGCAAGACAGAAACCCACCAGACCTAACAAATGAAGAGGAAATAGGCAGTCTACCTGGAAAAGAATTCAGAATGATCATAGTAAAGATGATACAAAATCTTGGAAATAGAATAGAGAAAATACAATAAACGTCTAACAAGGACTTAGAAGAACTAAAGAGCAAAAAAACGGTGATGAACAACACAATAAATGAAATTAGACATTCTCTAGAAGGGATCAATAGCAGAATAATTGAGGCAGAAGAACAGAAAAGTGACCTGGAAGATAAAATAGTGGAAGTAACTACTGCAGAGAACAATAAAGAAAAAAGAAAGAAAAGAATTGAGGACAGTCTCAGAGACATCTGGGACAAAGTTAAATGCACCAACATTCGAATTATAGGGGTCCCAGAAGAAGAAGAAACAGACTGAGAAAATATTTGAAGAGATTATAGTCAAAAACTTCCCTAATATGGGAAAGGAAATAGTTAATCAAATACAGGAAGCACAGAGAGTCCCATACAGGAAAAATAAAAGGAGAAATGCGCCAAGACACCTATTAATCAAACTATCAAAAATTAAATACAAAGAAAAAATATTAAAAGCAGCAAGGGAAACACAACAAACAACACATAAGGGAAGCCCCATAAGGTTAATAGCTGACGTTTCATCAGAAACTCTGCAAGCCAGAAAGGAGGAGCGGGACATATTTAAAGTGAAGAAGGAGAAAACCCTACAAACAAGATTACTCTACCCAGCAAGGATCTCATTCAGATTTGATGGAGAAATTAAAACATTTACAGACAAGCAAAAGCTAAGAGAATTCAGCACCACCAAACCAGCTTTGCAACAAATGCTAAAGGGACTTCTCTAGGCAGGAAACACAAGTGAAGGAAAAGGCCTACAATAATAAATCAAAAGCAATTAAGAAAATGGTAATAGGAACATACATATCATTAATCACCTTAAATGTAAGTGGATTAAAGGCTCCAACCAAAAGACATAGACTGGCTGAATGGATACAAAAACAAGATCCGTATATATGTTGTCTACAAGAGACCCATTTCAGACCTAGGGACACATACAGACTGAAAGTGAGAGGTTGGAAAAAGATATTCCATGCAAATGGAAATCAAAAGAAACCTGGAGTAGCAATTCTCATATCAGACAAAATAGACTTCAAAACAAAGACTTTTACAAGAGACAAAGAAAGACACTACATAATGTTCAAGGGATCAATCCAAGAAGAAGATATAACAATTCTAAATATTTATGCACCCAACATAGGAGCACCTCAATACATAAGGCAAATACTAACAGCCATAAAAGGGGAAATTGACAGTAACACAATCATAGTAGGGGACTTTAACAGCCCACTTTCACCAATAGACAGATCCTCCAAAATGAAAATAAATAAGGAAACCCAAGATGATAAACAAGATGGACTTTAAATGATACATTAAACAAGATGGACTTAATTGATATTTGTAGGACATTCCATCCAAAAAAACAGAATACACGTTCTTCTCAAGTGCTCATGGAACATTCTCCAGGATAGATCATATCTTGGGTCACAAATCAAGACTTGGTAAACTTAAGAAAATTAAAATCATATCAAGTATCTTTTCTGACCATGATGCTATGAGACTAGATATCAATTACAGGAAAAAATCTGTAAGAAATACAAACACACGGAGGCTGAACAACACACTACTTAAAAACCAAGAGATCACTGAAGAAATCAAAGAGGATATCAAAAAATACCTAGAAACAAATGACAATGAAAACACAATGTCCCAAAACCTGTGGGATGCAGCAAAAGTAGTTCTAAGAGGAAGTTTATATCTATACAAGCCCACCTTAAGAAACAAGAAACATCTCGAATAAACAACCTAACCTTACACCTAAAGCAATTAGAGATAGAAAAACAAAAAAACCCAAAAGTTAGCAGAAGGAAAGAAATCATAAAGATCAGATGAGAAACAAATGAAAAAGAAATGAAGGAAATGATAGCAAAGATCAATAAAACTAAAAGCTGGTTCTTTGAGAAGATAAGAAAATTGATTAACCATTAGAGCCAGACTTATCAAGAAAACAGGGAGAAGACTCAAATAAATAGAATTAGAAATGAAAAAGGAGAAGTAACAAGTGACTGTGCAGAAATACAAAGGACCATGAGAGATTACTACAAGCAACTCTATGCCAAAAAAAATGGACAACCTGGGAGAAATGGACAAATTCTTAGAAATGCACAACCTTCCTAGACTGAACCAGGAAGAAGGAGAAAATATGAACAGACCAATCACAAACACTGAAATTGAAACTGTGATTAAAAATCTTCCAAGAAACAAAAGCCCAGGACCAGATGTCTTCACAGGCAAATTTGATCAAACATTTAGAGAAGAGTTAACACCTATCCTTCTCAAACTCTTCCAAAATATAGCAGAGGGAGGAACACTCCCACACTCATTCTACGAGGCCACCATCACTCTGATGCCAAACACAGACAAAGGTGTCACAAAGAAATAAAACTATAGGCCAATATCACTGATGAAGATAGGTGCAAAAATCCTCAACAAAATACTAGCAAACAGAATCCAACAGCACATTAAAAGGATCATACACTATGATCAAGTGGGGTTTATCCCAGGAATACAAGGATCCTTCAGTATATGCAAATCAGTCAACATGATACACCATATTAACAAATTGAAGGAGAAAAGCCATATGATCACCTTAAGAGATGCAGAGAAAGCTTTTGCCAAATTCATCACCCATATATGACAAAAACCCTTGAGAACGTAAGCATAGAGGGAATTTTCCTCAACATAATAAAGGCCATATATGACAAACCCACAGCCAACATCATCCTCAATAGTGAAAAACTGAAGCCATTTCTACTAAGATCAGGAAGAAGACAAGGTTGCCCACTCTCACCACTATTATTCAACATAGTTTTGGAAGTCTTAGCCACAGCAAACAGAGAAGAAAAAGAAATAAAAGGAATACAAATTGGAAAAGAAGAAATAAAGCTGTCACTGTGTGCAGATATGATACTATATATAGAGAATCCTAAAGGTGCTACCAGAAAACTACTAGAGCTAATCAATGAATTTGGTAAAGTAGCAGGATACAAAATTAATGTACATAAATCTCTTGCATTCCTATACACTAATGATGAAAAACCTGAAAGTGAAATTAAGAAAACAGTCCCATTTACCATTGCAAGAAAAAGAATAAAATATCTAGGAATAATCCTACCTAAGGAGAAAAAAGACCTGTATGCATTAAATTATAAGACACTGATGAAAGAAATTAAATATAATACAAATAGATGGTGAGATATACCATGTTCTTGGATTGGAAGAATCAACATTGTGAAAATGACTCTACTACCCAAAGCAATCTACAGATTGAATGCAATCCCTATCAAACTACCACTGGCATTTTTCACAGAACTAGAACAAGAAAATTCACAATTTGTATGGAAATAAAAAAGACACCGAATAGCCAAAGAAATCTTGACAAAGAAAAACGGAGCTGGAGGAATGAGGCTTCCTGACTTCTGACTATACTACAAAGCTATAGTAATGAAGACAGTATGGTACTGGCACAAAATCAGAAATATAGATAAATGGAACAGGATAGAAAGCCCAGAGATAAACCCACACACATATGGTCACCTTTTCTTTGATAATGGAGGCAAGAATATACAGTGGAGAAAACACAGCCTCTTCAATAAGTGATGCTGGGAAAACTGAAGAGATACCTGTAAAAGAATGAAATTAGAACACTTCCTAACACCATACACAAAAATAAACTCAAAATGGATAAAAGACCTAAATGTAAAGCCAGACACCATCAAACTCTTAGACAAAAACATAAGCAGAACACTCTATGACATAAATCACAGCAAGAACCTTTATGACCCACCTCTTAGAGAGATGAAAATAAAAATAAACAAATGGAATCTAATGGAACTTAAAAGCTTTTGCACAGCAAAGGAAACCATAAACAAGACTAAAGACAACCCTTAGAATGGGAGAAAATATTTGCAAATGAAGCAACTGACAAAGGATTAATCTCCAAATCATACAAGCACCTCATGCAGCTCAATATCACACAAACAAAAAACCCAATCCAAAAATGGGAAGAAGACCTAAATACACATTTCTCCAAAGAAGACATACTGATTTCCAACAAACACATGAAAGAATGCTCAACATCATTAATCATTAGAGAACTGCAAATCAAAACTACAGTGAGATATCATCTCACATCGGTCAGAATGGCCATCATCAAAAAATCTACAAACAATAAATGCTGGAGAAAAGGGAACTCTTCTGCACTGTTGGTGCAAATGTAAATTGACACAGCCACTATGGAGAACAGTATAGAGGTTCCTTAAAAATCTACAAATAGAACTACCATACGACCCAGCAATTCCACTACTGGGCATATACCCTGACAAAACCATAATTCAAAAAGAGTCATGTACCACAATGTTCATTACAGCTCTATTTACAATAGCCAGGACACCTAAGTGTCCACTGAGAAATGAATGGATAAAGAAGATGTGACACATATATACAATGGAATATTACTCAGCCATAAAAAGGAATGAAACTGAGTTATTTTTAGTGAGGTGGATGGACCTAGAGACTGTCATACAGAGTGAAGTAAGTCAGAAAGAGAAAAAAATACCGTATTCTAACACATATAAATGGAATCTAAAAAAATTTAAAAATAATGGTCAGAAGAACCTAGGGGCAAGATGGGAATAAAGATGCAGACCTACTAGAGAATGGACTTGAGGATACAGGTAGGGGGAAGGGTAAGCTGGGACAAAGTGAGAGAGTGGCGTGGAGATATATACACTACCACACGTAAAATAGATAGCTAGTGGGAAGAAAGCACATAACACAGGGAGATCAGCTCAGTGTTTTTTGACCACCTAGAGGGGTGAGATAGGGAAGGTGGGAGGGAGGGAGATGCTAGAGGGAAGAGATATGGGGACATATGTATATGTATAACTAATTCACTTTTTTATAAAGCAGAATCTAACACACCATTGTAAAGCAATTGTACTCTAATGGAGATGGCAAAAAAAAAAATCTTCCAACAAATAGAATGCCAAGGCCAGATGGCTTCTCAGGCAAATCCTATCAAGCATTTGGAGGAGAGCTAACACCTATCCTTCTCAAACTCTTCCATAAAGTTGTGGAGGAAACTCCCAAACTCATTCTATGAGGCCACCATCACCACAATACCAAAACCAGGCAAAGATACTAAAAAAAAAAAAAAAAAAGAAAATCACAGACCAATATCACTGATGAATATAGATGCAAATATCCTCAACAAAATACTTGCAAACAGAATCCAGCAACACAATAAAAGGATCATACACCATGGTCCAGTGGGATTTATCCCAAGGATACAATGTTTCTTCAATATACACAAATCAATCAATGTGATACACCATATTAACAAATTAAAAAATAAAAACCCTATGTTCATTTTAATAGATGTAGAAAAAGCTTCTGACAAAATTCAACAAATTTATGATTATTAAAAAGAAAAAATCTCCCCAGAAAGTGGCCTGGAACGAACCTACCTGAATGCATAAAATCCATATACAACAAACCCACAGCAAACATCATTCTCAATGGTGAAACACTGAAAGCATTTCCTTTAAGGTCAGGAACAAGACAAGGATGACCACTCTCACCACACTTATTCAACATAGTTTTGGAAGTCGTATCGATGGCTCTCAGAGAAGATAAAGAAATAAAAATAATACAAATTGGAAAAGAAGAAGTAAAACTGTCACTGTTTGCAGATGGCACGATAATATAAATGGAAAAATCCTAAAGATGCCACCAGAAAACCCTTAGAGCTAATCAACGAATTTGATAAAGTTGCAGGATACAAAATTAATGCAGAGAAAAATGTCTTGAAATCCTATACACTAACAAGAAAAGATCAGAAAGGGAAATTAAGGAAACAATCCCATTTACCATTGCAGCAAAAAGAATAAAATACTTAAGAATAAACCTACCTAAGGGGGCAAAAATCTGTAATCCAAAAACTATAACATGCTGATGAATGAAATCAAAGGTCACACAAACAGATGGAGAGATATACTATGTTCTTGGATTGGAAGAATCAATATTGTGAAAATGACTACCTTACCCAAAGCAATCTACAGATTCAGTGCAATCCTTATCAAATTACTAATGGTATTCTTCAAGAATTAAAACAAAAATTTTTACAACTTGTATGGAAGCACAAAGACCCTGACTAGCCAAAGAAATCTTGAGAAAAAAAATAAACAACGGAGCTGGAGGAATCAGGCTCCCTGACTTCAGACTATATTACAAAGCTACAGTAATGAAGACAGTATGGTAATAGTACAAAAACAGAAATATAGATCAATGAAACAGTATAGAAAGCCCAGAAATAAACTCATGCACCTATGGTCAATTAATCTATGACAAGGGCGGCAAGAATATACAATGGAGAAAAGACAGCCTCTTCAATAAGTGGTGCTGGGAAAACTAGACAGCTACATTTAAAAGAATGAGATTAGAACACTCCCTAACACCATACACAAAAATAAACTCAAAATGGATTAAAGGGCTTCTCTGGTGGCGCAGTGGTTGAGAGTCCGCCTGCCGATGCAGGGGACACGGGTTCGTGCCCCAGTCCGGGAAGATCCCACATGTTGCGGAGTGGCTGGGCCCGTGAGCCATGGCTGCTGAACCTGCGCGTCTGGAGCCTGTGCTCCGCAACGGGAGAGGCCACAGCAGTGAGAGGCCCGCGTACCGAAAAAAAAAAAAAAAATGGATTAAAGACCTAAATGTAAGACCAGACACTATAAACTCTTAGAGTAAACATAAATAAAAACACTCTTTGACATAAACCACAGCAAGATCTTTTTTGACCCACCTCCTAGAGTAATGAAAATAAAACAAACATAAACAAACAGGACCTAATTAAATTTAAAAGCTTTTGCACAGCAAAGGAAACCAAAAACAAGATGAAAAGACAACCCTCAGAATGGGAGAAAATATTTGCCAATGAAGGAATTGACAAAGGATTAATTTCCAAAATATACAAACAACTCCTGGAGCTCAATATTAAAAAACAAACAACCCAATCTCAAAATGGGAAGAAGACCTAAATAGAGCTTTCTCCAAAGAAGACATACTGATGGCCAAGAGGCTCATGAAAGGATGCTCAACATCATTAATTATTATAGAAATGCAAATCAAAACTACAATGAGGTATCACCTCACACCAATCAGAATGGCCATCATCAAAATAGCTACCAACAACAGATACTGGATTGGGTGTGGAGGAAGGGGAACCCTCTTACACTATTGGTGGGAATGTAAATTGATACAGCCACTATGGAGAACAGTATGGAGGCTCCTTAAAAAACTAAAAATAGAACTACCATATGACCCAGTAATCCCACTACTGGGTGTATGCCCTGAGAAAACCATAATTCAAAATGATACATGTACCCCAATGTTCATTGCAGCACTACTTACAATAGCAAGGACATGGAAACAACATAAATGTCCATCAACAGATGAATGGATAAAGAAGATGTGGTACATATATGCAATGGAATATTACTTAGCCATAAAAAGGAATGAAATGAGCTCATTTGTAGAGATGTGGATGGACTTAGAGACTGTCATACAGAGTGAAGTAAGTCAGAGAGAGAAAAACAAATATTGTATATTAACACATGTATATGGAATCTATAAAAATGGTACAGATGAACATATTTGCAGGGCAGGAATAGAGATGCAGATTTAGAGAACTGATACATGGACATGGAAGGGGGAATGGGAGGATGGGATGAATTGGTAGATTAGGATTGACATATATACACTACCATGTGTAAAATAGATAGCTAGTTGGAACCTGCTGTATAGCACAGGGAGCTCAGCTTGGTGCTCTGTGATGACCTAGATGGGTGGGATGGGGGCCTTAGAGTGAGGTCCAAGAGAAAGGAGATGTATGTGTACATATAGCTGATTCACTTCATTGTGCAGCAGAACCTAACACAACATTGTAAAGTAATTGCACTCCAGTAAAATATATTCAGTGATTAGGTCTCTATATTTTAGGAATAAAAATGAGGAGAAACAAAGATTTGATAAGGATTGATAAGTTGAAAGCTTGTTAGTGACAGGAAATGGGTTTTGTTAGGCTAGCTAACAGTAAGATTTTCATAGGTGTCACTCAAAAGTATTTGAACACTTGATTTTAGAGGGAGTGAGAGAAAGAATTGAAACAGACTCAAAATCTAGAATTTGGGGCATTTATACCTGAGATGAGGCTCTGTGAGTAGAATTTAGCACTCTTAAAATGTCTTCCTACAGTCTGTAAGCATTCACATGTACATTTTTCCCACAGTTTTTTTTTTGTTGTTGTTGTTTTTAAAAGCAGAACTAAGAGAAAATATTTCATGCTCCTCAAGTCTCACTCCAACATAAGTGGTCAGAAAAGAGGAAGAACATAATATTTATTAGAAAGCCTTATACTACACAGTGTGCCAGGAAATTTTAGAGATATTTTGACACTTAAGCCTCACAGTAGCCTTGTGAATTAGGTATTATTATTCCTATTTTGTAGAAGATGGAATGGAGACACAGGAAGGAAAATGCCTTGCCAAGTAGCTTATATATGACAGAACTGAAATCAGAACCAAAAAGTTATTGACTTCCAAGTTTATCTCCTCATTCTCCTCCCTTACTGTAGATATAGTGAGACTAGAAAATTTCAAATGGTTAAGACTGGAGAGATTTACAAAATCTTCAGTTCATTCTACTTAAGTTTTTTTTTCATCATAAACCTAAATTTGTACTCTGGTTTCATTTTATAATTTAAATAACTTAAAATGGAGAGAGATAAAAGATGGTAAAAAAATCAATATAATTCAAAATGTATTTATTTAGCACTTGCGGTGTGCAAATTATCTTGCTAACGTTCTTCTTGGAAAAACAAAAAGGAAGAATAAGGGAAAGAATTTTACTTACTTCATCCTCTAGCCGACTGCAGAAAGCTTTATGTCTTTAAACTGTTTTTATACAATTTTATTAATCAAAATGTCCTTTTGATAACCCTAATGTTATATCAACATGAGCATAGGAGGTTGAAGATCAAACAACTATCAACTTACTTCTAATGACTGATTATCAGCCAGAATCACTGAGACCCAAAATCTTTTCATTTTTCCTTCTTGTTTAAACATCAATAAACTTTGTTCTGTTTCACTGATTGCCTTAATTCTTTACATGTCTGATATAGTTTAAGCTTAAGGATGAACCATAATGAAAAAATCTATGGAGAATCAAAGGTCCTTAGGGTTGAAATTCTTATACAAGACCATGTAATCAGAGGAAACCTCAATAGGAGGAAGCTGATGTTGATGTTTTTTCTCAACCAAATTAAACCTGCAATTCTTCTCTGCCCTTGGCAAAAGTTTCTTTTTTGACCAAAGGATCTTGAAACTTTTGAACTTCAAACAGGTCTCAGAAGTGCCTTGATGGACCAATCAGACATGTCAGAAACATGTAGATTCTATTTTCTTGATGTGTAGACTGTTGTCCATGGAAAAGAGAGGATCAATATGAATGTTGTCTATACCTTCCACCTGCAAGAAACATTTGGAAAGTTTCAGAAAAGCTTAACAAGCTAAGATAGGCTAGAGGGTGTGAACTAAAAATGCCACCTGACCTATCAGTAAACAAAAGATGTTGCAACCACCAGGCACTTCAGCCATTCCCAATGGTGAGCCCTGAGGGAACTCAGGATGGAGACATAATGCCTGCCATCAAATCATCTGACACTGCAGTCTCCCTCCCCTCCCTCCCCACACACAGTGCACCCTGAGGAAACTCAGGATGAGAAAACACAGGATACTGGCCTCAGATAGCTGTAGTGCATGTCAAAGGAATGATTTCAGTGAGCTCAGACTCTTGCATCTTCCCATACATAGAAAAGTGCTAAATTCTTAACTTGAGATACCTGATTTTCTCTAATTAATGAAATCATTTGATGATCAAACTACCTGGTCTTTCTTGCAAAAACTCCTATATATCCATGCTCCCCACCCCTTGCCTCTTCAGAGCAGTCTCTCAGAGTTATCCAAGATGCTGTGTCCGGTGCTCAAGTCCTCAGTTTGGTCCACAGTAAAACATAACTCTCAATTTATAGGTTGTGCCTTTTGTTTTCAGTTAACAAGGGAGACTAGAGTATATATCACATCTTTAAAAAGATAGTTCATATGGGGCTGTGTGTTTAAAGGTGTTTTTTTTTTAAATTTCTCATAGCTATCTAAGATTCATAAAGGCAAAGTATTGTCCATTTTGGGGTGGAGGTGAATAAGTTCATGGACAATTCTGAACATTATATTTTTACTTTCATGTCAATGAAAAATCACCTACATTGATAAAATGATAATTCTTAAACACTTCTGTGACAAATGGCATTATAAGTTACAAGAAAATGAAAAAATTGAACAAATACTTGCACACGAATGTTCATAGCAGCAATAATCAGAATAGCCAAAATTTGGAAGCAGCCCTCCAAAATGGAATATATCCATACAGTGGAATGTTATTCAACTATAGACATGAATGAAGTAGTGACACATGCTATAATGTGGATGAACCTCAAAAACATTATGCTAAGTGAAAAAAGCCAGACTCAAAAGACCACATATTGTATAATTTCATTTAAATGAAATATCAAGAAAAGCTACATTTTTAGAGACAGAAAGCATAGTAATGGTAGTCAGGGGTTAGGGAGGGAGGAATAGGGACTGACTATTTAATGGGTATAGGATTTCCCTTGAGGGTAATAGGAGGGTAAAAATGTTTGGAACATTTTTACATGTACAGATGATTGTTGCACAACATTATGAATGTACTACATGACACTGAATTGTACATTTAAAAATGGTTAATTTTATGTTATGTGAATTTCAATTCAAGTTTTTTTTAATGAGGATGAAATTAATAATTACTCTGGAACAACAGGTATAAACCAGGACTATTCCTGGCAGCAAAGGACGTATTGTCCCCCTATTTAGAAGGTAGTCATCCCAAACTCCAAAATTTGGTTCTGTGTGTATGAAATTTCTTGGTAATTTTATTTTAAAAATATTAAATTTTATTCATTGCTCTTCCTGTCTGTATGGAATAATTTATGGTCAGTCAGTATTAATGCTTTCTATATATATCTCCAAGTTGGGAAGTTACATATAGTATGTTTAATAATGACTAAAATACTACATTGAATTGCCTTTTATTTTATTGCTTTAAAGTATATTTATTTTCACTTTATCCCCAAATTTTCAAGTACTATAATGAGAAAGAAGTCAAGAATATATCTCATCATGACTTCTCTTTACATAAGCTTCCCTCTTGTCTTGTGATTTTGTGTAAGAGGGAAAAGTTCTCCGTGATTTAAAAAGGAATGACACTTTGAGGTTCTGCAAATAGTGGAAAATGTGTCACTTTGATATGGCAGAACTCAGAAGGTAATGGCAACACGGAGCATTATGGAAGAAGTCTTGATGCTAGTACTCCATACAGATATTCCTAGACCCAAGTGCAGGATGGATGAACATGACATGAAAGAAGTAACATGCCCATGCCCTAGATTGATTATGAGTACTGGTCAGAACGACTTGAAAATAAAGATGAGCTGGACTTCCTTAAATTTAAACTATTCTTTTGCTCTATAAATAACCAGGGCCTTTCCCCTCCATTAACCAGTCATTGTATGTGAGCTTCCCCCATGATCTGGGATAAACTCAATCTCCTCAACTGAGGGCAGTTATGAAGAGAGACCAAGCTGAGAATGACCAGCTCTCATTGTCTCTAGCATCTAGAGCATAGCAGTATGGAAGGTTGGGATCTGGGCTGTGTATATGTACCTAGAGTATCTTTACCCTTCAAAATGAAAACTCCATGAGGCCAGGCATAAATTATATATCTCACATGCCTAAAATAGCTTAGCTAGAGGAGTCACTCAGTTAATATTTGTCTTTTGAATAAATGTGGGAACAGGAATTTGAATGAAGCAGATTTGAACTTCTAGTGGGAAGAACATGTGTGAAGCCTCATTAGGGATGGGCTGGTAGAGAGGGGACACAGCTAACTCTAGGAAAACGAAGATTTGGGGAAATAGTTGGCGATAAGACAGGAGAGTTTGTGCCACATTGTGTTTGCTTTTGAGAGCCAAAGAAAAATAATGTCATAAGTGTGAGAAAACGTGTCTTATCTCTCAAGTGAAAGTATGGAGGAAGGGCATTTGAGGATATTTATTTATAAAAAGGAATATATGTGGAAAGATTGTGTCCTGAAAGGCCAGTTAACAAGTCTTCTAGAAGTAATCTCAACATAAGTTGAATAGGTGCTAGTCATGAAAATGGCAAGGTGATACAGAGAAATTGGCAGGTTTGAGTCATGTGCTGACCAGTAAATATCAGCAATGAAGAGAAATGCAGGTCCAAGAGCACGTAGCCTTCACAGCTTTAAGTCTGGAGAATGACATAGTTGATTGAAACTAGACATAAGAAAATTTGAGTTTGGGAAAGATAAGTTCTATTTTATATATACTAAGATTAAAGTAACACAGAATCCTCTTATTAGAACCTTAGATATGTCACCACTAAGTGAAGAGCCTCAAGGAGTTCTCACACTAGGACCTGCCACTTACACTGTAAACCTAAGGGGAAAATGTCCCCTTTTTGTTTCCTACCCACCATCTGTACCTGCAATAAATGCCAAATATAATGTTCTCAACAGGAATTCAGTTCCATTTTTTTACTGAGTCAGACTACATATCTGGCAGATGAAGCTACAGTCCACACAGACGAGATAGCTGCACTTAACTGAAGGGCAAACTGATTAATGGATAGTCTTTAATTTGCCAACCATTAGGGTATCAGACAAGAGTTAAAACCGTTTATGTATTAAATAAGTGATAAATGTATTATTTTGCCAGGCATTAGATTCCTAAATAGAAATGCATTAAGCTTGACCGTGACATCCAAATAATTCTCTCCAGGGTTGGGGGTATTCTGGGAAATAGTTATCAGGATTCAGATATGCATGGAAATAAACATGTTAGGGACACATCCACTGAATGGACAAAACTTCTGTTATTGGTCAGCCTGAGTTCTTAGCACACAATCTTAATGAAGTCAAGATCAGAGGTTGGGTCTCTCTTTGGGTCAGTTAATTCTGCTTCTTCTCTGACAATGAAATCATAAACCAACTGTCCCACAAACAGGGAAATCTTACAGTGAGGGAGTGTATGGATGCTTCAGCAAAGTATATTTTTGCCAGTGAGAAAGCAAGAAAAATGACACTTCTTTTTAATGGTGGTCAGAAGTACTACCATGGTGTATAAATGTATATGATGTATACAATATGTGGTTTCTCAGAGATTATATTAATATTTCTATTTTGCTTTCCCCATCTAACAATCACTAAGCATCATCTGTGTGTCTAAAATATGCAAGGCTTATAACACCCACACTCTTTTTTAATCAAGTGACCATCTATCCCTGTTACCAGGAATAAATCTCAGTACACACTCAAGCGATATTTATGGAATATATAAATGAACACATTGAGGTAGTTATCAGTATCTATGTTGTAGATGAGTTACTGACACGTGAGTTAAAAGACACAGAAAGGAGGAGAGTTTTGCCCAAAGTCACACAAAGTCTGGAATGTCCCAGAACCAAGATTCAGCCCATATTTCCTGAATCCAAAGCCAGTACACCACATTGCATCATGGTCTAGTGAAAGCACAAAGTAATAATAATAAAAAGAATAGAATATGTGTTCAAATTTACTCTAAGAAGATTTTCAATTTGAAGAAAAAACATTCCAAGAACTTTTATGTGAACAAAGGCTCAGCAATGGGAATGAGTATGAGAAAGAGGAGATTCAACTGAATTCATGAAGGAGAACAATAAAAGTTTAGAGTTAATTGGAATGAGTTAAAAAGAAAATGGTCATTAAAGGACTAAAATATAGAATTTTGCTAGTAATAAAAGCATGCCAATTACGGTAACAATGAGCTTGCTTGCTTATTTTATTTAACCAATATTCATAACAGCCTACTGAGTGCCAACTATAGAAAAAATATATATGTATGTATATATATATATATTTAAGAATATATAAAATAAGAAAGTATATATTCTCAAGTTTGATAGGAGCATGGTGTAATGATCATCGTAATATTCTATTACTAGGGGTATAAAATGTTAAACACTTCAAAGGAATCAAGTTGATGATGTATTTCAATAGCCATTTAAATTATTCATACTCTTCCATAGAGGCATCCTCCCTATCCCATTTATAGGACTCTACCCTTAATAAAAGAATCAACTGAACCAATATTTATACACGATGGTGTTTATAGAAACATTATTCTGGCAAAACATAATATAACCTAGGGGTATAGAGCAGTCAATTAATAAATCAAAATAGGTGAAGGACCAAGATATCAGAGCATGAGGATGTGGAGCTCACCTTTCCCAACAAACACATCAAAAATACATCAACAGGTAGAACAAATATCACAGAAAACCATCTGGAAAATGGCAGAAAATCTCTTATACAACCAAAGCTGCGAAAAGATCATGTATCATATAACTGGGTAAGTTGTGGAGGTAAAAAAGTCATCAGGATGGGACTGACGCCCTAGGAGGAATCTCTGAAGGGGAGAAAGTCCACTTGGGCAGACCCTTACCCTGGAGAGCCCCCTTGCCTGCTGAGAGGTCTACTGGGGCAGATAAAGGAGCTGGAGAGGTCTGGACTCTGCTTACAAGGAGTGTTCATGTGCTGGCTTGCTAGCAATCATGGTGAAGAGAGACCAGCACTTACTCCTGCCACCTCACCACAATTTCCAGTCCAAAGTGATTTCAGGGGAAGGAGGATGATAATAGGTGCAGTAGTTAGGTGCCGAATTTCAAGTGGACAGACCCTGGGAGAGGACTCAGTCTAGCCATGTGGAGACAGCCAGGAGGGCCTGGGGTGTGGTCCAGGCTGAAACTTGGAGCCCACTGCCACTACACACACAGCAGGTGCAGATCCAGCAGTGGCGGATTTTGTGGGCACCTGCTCAGCACAGGCAGAACTGGGCTCTGACTCCATTGTTAAAGTGTGCACAGTGAGTGTGGGTGGCAGACTTTATCAGTGTGCACACTAGGTGGTGCCACAGAAACACATATCTCAGGAAGACAGCCCCTGGGAAGAAGTGCACAGTGGTTTGTTTCCCTACAGGAGTGCTCCAGGACTGCCTATTTACATCATATCTTGGAGCCAGATCTGTGGTGGACAGGTCCTGGGAGAGGCCTGCCACAGAGGCAGCCCAAGTTCCAAGTGGCAAAAAAACTACCTTGATTCCTTCAGCCACAGCACCCCAACCCCCAGAACTAACCCACTTCACACCACAGCCTAGCACTAGGTATGGAACAAACACAACAGAGAAAGGGATGCAACCTTGGGCTGCTTATGGACAGAACTGTGGAGGGCTGCATGGGCAATGCATAGTTCACTGTGAGCAAAAGGTCTTCACTTGTTTCAGTTCTCACCTCCTTTGTGACAGAGCACTCACTCAGTGGCAATGGAAACTTATTGAGCCCAATCCTCAGATCTTCTACTCCAACAACTGGGGAGGACACCTCACCCCATACAGAACTGTGACAGACAAGGGAAAAAGGAGAGGCCCTGCTCAATATCTAGTGCAGACTTTGGTCACCACACAACCAATAACACCCCCTATCAAGAGAATAACAGCCAGCACAATCTGAGGAAAGACATGGGAGGCATCCATAACAAAATCAGCCCTCACAACAAAAATAATGGACCCCCACAGTCTACAAAGTGATGCTCCCAAATAAAAACACTCCTTAAAGACCAGAGTAGATAACGGTTTATCCTAAATCCATAGACAGAGAAAGTCAAATAAAATGTAAAAGCAGAGTAAATATATCCTATTATTTAAAAAAAAAAGAGAAATCCCCTAAAATACAAATGAAACAAACCTCACCAGTCTACTAAATCTCAGTTTCAAAAAGGAGGTAATAATAGTGCTAAAGGAATTAAAAAAGATTATCAATAGAAATGTAGAGCACTGAAAATTAGGAAATAGAAACTCTAAAGAGGAACCAATGAAAATTAAGCAACTCAAATGCCAAGATAAAAGCAACAAATAGCAGATTAAATAACACAAAAGGGCAAATAAGTGATCTGGAAGACAGAATAATGGAAATCACCCAATCAGAACAGCAGACAAAAAGACAAAAGAAAAGAAAAGAAAAAAAAAAGCAACATACAAGATCTATAGGTTAATATAAAGCATGCCCACCTATCTTAATAGGAGTACCAGAAGGAGAACAGAGAG
The DNA here is from genome assembly GCF_059928025.1 of Delphinapterus leucas. Lineage (NCBI taxonomy): Eukaryota > Metazoa > Chordata > Mammalia > Artiodactyla > Monodontidae > Delphinapterus > Delphinapterus leucas. The sequence continues at coordinate 59,674,862 of NC_143142.1, read as the reverse complement.
AGAAGGGGATCAAAAATGTACTTGAAGACATTATGCCTGAAAACATCCGAAACTTAAAGAAGGAAATAGATATGCAGGTACAAAAACAGAGAGGGTCCCAAAAAAGATGAACACAAAGAGACCCATACCAAATAGAACCACCATATACTGATTTTCTGCAGGAATTTTGCAGGCTAGAAGAGAATGGTGAGATATATTCAAAGTTCTGAAAGGGAAAAACCTGCAACCTAGGGAACAATAGCCATCAACATTATTATTTAGAATAGAATGAGAGATAATTTCTCAGAGAAGCAAAAACAATGACAGCAATACTAAACCAACTTATAAAAATATATATTGAAATATCTTCTCTAAATAGAAAAGAGGCAATAATCCGTAGGAAAGAGAAAATTACAAGAGGAAAGGTAAATATATAAACAGATTGAAGACCACTTAAATACACCAGCACATAGATTAAAAAACATTCAAAACATTTTGTAAAAGTGATTATAAAAGTACAACTAATAGCAAAAGGATAAACATGAAGATGTAAAATAGGACATCAAAATCACCAAATGTGGGGGTAGGTAGAAAGAAATGTAGGTCTTTTAGAATGTGTTTGAACTTGTATGACTATCAGTCTAAAGTGAATAAAGAGTCAACACATTCAAAAACCAGGGGAACCACAAATCAAAAACATACAATAGATTCACAAAAACCAAAACGAAAGAAACTCAAGCACAATGCAAAAGGAAACCATCAAACCATGAAAAGAAAAACAAAAAGAAGAAAAAGGAACAAAGAAGAACAATAAAATCTGCTGGAAAACAAGGTTTAAAATGTCAATAAGTCCATACCTATCAATTATTACTTTAAATATCAATGAAAAAAAGGCTCCAATCGAAAGACATAGAGTGGCTGATTGGATAAAAAACAAGAACCTACAAATATGCTACCTACAAGAGACTCCTTTCCAGGTGAAAGATACACACAATTGAAGGTGAGGGGGAGGAATAAGGTATTTCATGCAAAGGAAACAACAGGAAAGCTGGGGTAACAATACACTGAGCAGACAAAATAGACTTTAAAACAAAGGCTACAACTAAAGACAAAGAAGGGGATTATATAATGATAAAGGGATCAATACAAGAAGAGGATATTAGACTCATTAACACATACACAACAAATATAGGAGGACCTAAATATATAAAACAAATACTAATAGACATAAAGGGAGAAATTGACAGAAAAACAATAATAGTAGGAGACTTTAATACCCCACTGACATGAATGGACAGATCTTCCAGACAGAAAATCATTAAGGCAACAGAGACCCTAAATGACATAACAGACCAGTTGAACTTAATTCATATCTATGGGATATTACATTAAATAAATAATAAACAAATAAATAAATTTAAAAAACAGAATACACATTCTTCTCAGGCATACATGGAACATTCTCTAAGATAGACCACATACTAGGTCACAAAACAAGCCGCAACAAATTTAAGAGGATAGAAATTATCTCAAGCATCTTTTCTGACTACAATATTAACCTAGAAATTAACCACAGAAAGAAAAATGGGAACAAAATGAACACATGGAAACCACAAAACATGTTACTAAAAAATCAATGGGTCAGCAATGAAATCTAAGAGGAAATTAGAAAATACCTTGAGAAAAATGTCAATGAAAACACAACCTTACAAAAGTCTGTGGAATGCAGCAAAAGCAATTCTAAGAGGGAAGTTCATAGCAATGCAGGCCTTCCCCAACAGACAAGAAAAGTCTCAAATAGACAACCTAACCTACCACCTAAAAAATTAGAAAAAGAACAAACAAACCCGAAGTCAGCAGAAGGAAGGGAATAATAAAGGTCAGAAAGGAAATAAATAAAATAGAGGTCAAAAACACAATAGAAAAATATCAATAACACCAAGAGATATTTTTCTGAAAAGAAAAAACAAAATTGACACACCTCTAGCCAGACTCATTAAGAAGAAATGAGAGAGGACACAAATAAACAAAGTAAGAAATTAAAGAAGAGAGATAACAATCATTACTACAGACATAAAAAGAACCAAAAGAAAATGCTATAAGCAGTTACGTATCAACAAATTGGACAACCTAGAAGAAATGGACAAATGCTAGAAACATACAGCCTGCCAAAACTGAGTCAAGAAGAATTAGATGATCTGAACAGACTGATCACTGGAAATGAAATAGAATCTGTAATAAAAAACAACTCCTTAGGGCTTCCCTGGTGATGCAGTGGTTAGGAATCTGTGTGCCAATGCAGGGGACACAGGTTCAAACCCTGGCCTGGGAAGATTCCACATACCATGGAGAAACTAAGCCCATGTGCCACAACTATGGTGACTGCACTCTAGAGCTCATGTACCACAACTACTGAGCCTACATGCCACAACTACTGAAGCCTGCATGCCTAGAGCCTGTGCTCCACAACAAGAGAAGCCACTGCAATGAGAAGCCTGCACACCACAACCAAGAGTAGTTCCCACTCGCTGCAACTAGAGAAAGCCCACACACAGCAATGAAGACCCAATGCAACCAAAAATAAAAATAAATAAAAAATAAATTTATATATTTGAAAAAAAACCTTCCTGCAAAGAAATGTCCAGTACTGAATGGCTTCACTGGAGAATTCTATGAAACATACAAAGAAGAACTTATACCTATCCTTCTCAAAACTATTCCAAAAGATTGAAGAGGAGGGAACACTCCCAAAATCATTCTATGAAGCCACCATCACCATGATACCAAAACCAGACAAAGACACTACAAAAAAAAAAAAAGAAAAGAAAGAAAGACAGAAGGAAAATTACAGGTCAGTATCTTTGATGAATATAAATGCAGAAATTCTCAACAAAATATTAGTAAACCTAATCCAACAATATATAAAAATTATCATAAACCATAATCAGGGTGGATTCATTCCAGGGTTGCTAGGATGGTTCAGCATACTCAAATCAATCAATGTGATACACCACAGTAACAAAAGAAAAGACAACACATGATCATCTCAATAGACACAGAAATAGCATTTGATAAAATTCAACATCGATTCATGATAAAAACTCTCACCAAAGTTGGTACAGAGGAAACATATCTCAACATAATAAAGGCAGTTTATGACAAGCCCGCAGCTAACATCATACTCAATAGTGACACAGCCAACTAATACTAAATGGGGAAAAGCTGAAACCTTCCCATTGAATTCTGGACAAAGGTAAGGATGCCCACTCTCACCACTTCTATTCAACATGGTATTGAAAGTCTTAGCCACAGTAATTCGGGAAGAAAAATAGATAAAATGCATCCAAATTGGAAGAGAAAATGTAAAACTGTCACTATTTGCAGCTGACATGATACTTTATATACAGAACCCTAAAGACTCCACACAAAAACTACTAAAACTAATAAATGAATTCAACAAGGTAGCAGAGTAAAAGATTAATATACAAAAATCTGTTGCATATTTTTACACTAACAATGAAATATCAGAAAGAGAACATAAAAGAAAAAATCCATTTAAAGCCACATCAAAAAATAAAATACTTCAGATTAAACCTGACTAAGGAGTAAAAGACATATGCTGAAAACTATAAAACATTGATAAAGAAAATTAAAAATGATTCAAAGAAATGGAAAGGTGTCCCATGCTCTTGTATTGGAAAATTTAATGTTGTTAAAATGGCCATATTACCCAAAGCAATCTACATATTAATGAGATCCTTATCAAAATATCTATGACATTTTTCACAGAAATAGAACAGATAATCATAAAATTTATATGGAACAGAAAATATTCAGAATCTTCAAGGCAATCCTGAGGAAAAAAAGCAAAGCTTGAGGCATAAGCCTTCCAGACTTCAGACAATACTAAAAAGCCAAAGTAATCAAAACAGTGTGTTATTGACACAAAAGCAGATATATAGATTAATGAAACAGAATAGAGAGCCTAGAAACAAACCCACACACCTAAGATCAATTAATCTATGACAAAGGAGGTAAGAATATACAACAAGAAAAGACAGTCTCTTCAGCAGGTTGCGTTGGAAAGGCTAGACAGACTTATGTAAATCAAGGAAACTAGAATACTTCTTACACAGAATACAAAAATAAATTCAAAATGGTTCAAAGGACTTAATGTAAGACATAACACCATAGAAATCCTAGTAGACAACATTGGCAAAATAATCTCAGACGTAAATGATAGTACTATCTTCTTAGATCATTCTCCCAAGGCAAAATAAATAAAAGCAAAAATAAACGAACAGGACCTATTCAAACATAAAACGTTTGCATATTAAAGGAAACCACCAACAAAACGAAAAGACAGCCTATGTAATGGGAGAAAACATTTGCAAATGATACCACCGACAAGAGTTTAATATCCAATAATATAAACTCAATATCAAAAATAAAAACAACCCAATGTAAAATGTGCAGAAGACCTAAGTAGACATTTTCATTTCTACAAAGAAGACATATAAATGACCAAGAAGCACGCAAAAAAATGTTCAACATTACAAATTATCCGAGAAATGCAAATCAAAACCATAAAGAGGTATCAACTCACAGGGATCAGAATGGCTATCATCAAAACGTCTACAAATAATAAATGCTGGAGAGAGTGTGGGGAAAAGGTAACCCTCCTAAACTGTTGGTAGGAATGTAAATTGGTGCAGCCACTATGGAAAACAATATGAAGTCTCCTTAAAAATCTAAAAATAGAGCTACCATACAATCCAACAATTTCACTCCTGGGCATATATCCAGAAAAGATCAGAACTCTAATTTCAAAAGATACATGCATCCCAATGTTCATAGTAACACTATTTACAATAGTCAAGACATGGAATCAGTCTAAGATTCCATTAACAGATGAATGGATAAATAAGTGGTGTATTTTATGTATATAAAATCTATAAGCAACAAGAACTTATAGCACAGGGAAATATATTCAATAACTTGTAATAATGTATACTGAAAAATAATCTGAAAAAATATATATACATAGAACTGAATCATTTTGATGTACTCCTGAAATGAACACAATATTGTAAATCAACTATATTTCAATTGAATAATAAAATGATTAAAATAGAGTTCTATGATTGTATATTGCAGTACTTTAAAATGCTATTTTGATATTACAAGATAGGAAATGCTCATGATACATTAAAAAGTGAAAAACTAATGTATAACACTGAATAAATAATAGGTCTTCAATTTTCAAAATTACATCTATATGAATATTTCATAGGCATATAGCAGAGTTAATTTATGAACACTACAATTTGGGGTTTTTTAAAAAACTTTTTATTGTAGGATAGTTGTTTTAAAATGTTGTGTTAGTTTCTGCTGTAAAGAAAAATGAATCAGTATACATATACATATATCCACTCTTTTTAAGATTTCCTTCCTATTCAGGGCACCACAGATCTTTGAGTACAGTTCACTGTGCTGTACAGTAGGTTCTCATTAACTATTTACTTTACACACAGTAGTGTATCTATGTCAATCCCAATCTCCCAATTCATCCCACTCCCCCCTTCCTACCTTCATAACCATGTTTCTTTTCTACATCTGTGACTCTGTTTCTGCTTTGCAAATAAGTTCATCTGTACCATTTTCTAGATTCCACATATAAGTGATATTATACCATATTTGTTTTTCTCTTTCTGACTTACTTCACTCTGTATGACAACCTCTAGGTCCATCCATGTCTCTGCAAATGGCACTATTCATTTATTTTTATGACTGAGTAATATTCCATTGTATATATGTACAACATCTTCTTTATCCATTTCTCTGTTGATGGACGTTTAGGTTGCTTCCATATCATGGCTATTGAATATAGTGCTGCAATGAATATTGGGGTACACGCATCCTTTCAAATTATGGTTTTCTCTGGATATATGCCCAGGAATGGGATTCCTCGGTCATATGATAACTCTATTTTTATTTTTTTAAGGAACCTCCATACTGTTCTCCATAGTGGCTGTACCAATTTACATCCCCACTAACAGTATAGGAGGGTTCCCTTTTCTCCACACCCTTTCATCATTTATTGTTTGTGAAATTTTTGATGATGGCCATTCTGACCAGTGTGTGGTGATATCTAGTACTTTTATTTTTTTCTTTTTTGTGGTATTCGAGCCTCTCACTGCTGTGGCCTCTCCTGTTGTGGAGCACAGGCTCCGGACGCACAGGCTCAGCTGCCATGGCTTAGGGGTCCAGCCGCTCTGCGGCACGTGGGATCTTCCCAGACCAGGGCACAAACCCATGTCCCCTGCATCGGCAGGCAGACTCTCAACCACTGTGCCACCAGGGAAGCCCTCATTGTACTTTTGATATGCATTTCTCTAGTAATTAGTGATGTTGAGCATATTTTCATGTGTTTGTTGGTCACCTGTATGTACTTATTGGTGAAATGTCTACTTAGGTCTTATGCCCATTTTTGATTGGGTCGTTTGTTTGATTTTGATATTGAGCTGCATGAGCTGCTTTTATATTTTGGAGATTAATCCCTTGTCAGTTTGTTTCATTTGCAAGTATTTTCTCCCATTCTGAGGGTTGTCTCTTCATTTTGTTTATGGTTTTCTTTCCTGTTCAAAAGCTATTAAATTTAATATGATCTCATTTGTTTATTTTTGTTTTTATTTTCATTACTCTAGGTGGTAGATCAAAAAAAGATCGTGCTTTGGTTTATGTCAAAGAGTGTTCTGCCTATTTTTTCCTCTGAGTTTTATAGCATCCAGCCTTACATTTAGGTCTTTAGTCCAATTTGCGTTGATTTTTTGTGTATGGTGTTAAGGAGTGTTCTAATTTCATTCTTTTACATATAGCTGTCCAGTTTTCATAGTATGACTTATTGAAGAGACTGTCTTTTCTCCATTGTATATCCTTGCCTGCTTTGTAATAGATTAGGTGGCCATAGGTGCATGGGTTTATCTCTCGACATTCTATCCTGTTCCATTGATCTATATTTCTGTTTTTGTGACAGTACCATTCTGTCTTGATTACTGTAGCTTTGTAGTATAGTCTGAAGTCAGGGAGCCTGATTCCTCCAGCACCATTCTTTTTTCTCAAGATTGCTTTTCTATTCAGGGGCTTTTGTGTTTCAATACAAAATGTAAAATTTTTTGTTCTAATTCCATGTCCATGAAAAATGCCCTTGATAATTTGATAGGGATTGCATTGAATCTGTAAATTGCTTTAGGTAGTATAGTCTTTTTCACAATATTTATTCTTCTAATCCAAGACCATGGTATGTATCTCCATCTGTTTGTGTCATATCTAATTTCTTTCATCAGTATCTTATAGTTTTCTGTGTACAGGTCTTTTGCCTCCTTAGGCAGGTTTATTCCTAGGTATTTTATAATTTTTGATGTGATGTAAATGAGATTGTTTCCTTAGTCTCTCTTTCTGATCTTTCATTATTAGTGTATAGGAATGCAGGGGATTTCTGTGTATTAATTTTTATCCTGCAACTTTACTGATTCATTGATGAGCCCTAGTAGTATTCTGGTAACATCTTTAGGATTTTCATGTCACATGCAAACAGTGACAGTTTTACTTCTTCTTTTCCAGTTAGGATCCTTTTATTTCATTTTTTCTCTTATTGCCATGGGTAGAACTTCCAAAACTATGTTGAATAAAATTGACGAGAGTGGACATCTTTGTCTTGTTCCTGATCTTAAGGAAATGGCTTCAGCTTTTCATCATTATGTGATGTTACCTGTAGGTTTGTTGTATATGGCCTTTATTATGTTGAGGTAGGTTCACTCCAGGCCCACTTTCTGGAGAGTTTTTAGTCATAACTTGGTGTTGAACATTGTCAAAAGCTTTTGCTGAATCTATTGAGATAATCATATGGTTTTTATTCTTCAATTTGTTAATGTGGTGTATCACATTGATTAATTTGTATATATTGAAGAATCCTTTCATCTCTGGGATAAATCCCACTTGATCAGGATATATGACCTTTAATGTGTTATTGGATTCTCTTTGGTAGTACTTTGTTGAGGATTTTTGTGCCTATGTTCATTAGTGATATTGGTCTGTAATTTTGGTTTTTTGTGATATCTTTGGTTTTGATATCAGGGTGATGATGGCCTCATAGAATGAGCTTGGGAGCATTTCTTCCTCTGCAATGTTTTGGATAAGTTTAGAAGGGGTAGGTGTTAACTCTTCTCTAAATGTTTGATAGAATTCATCTACCCTGGACTTTTGTTTGTTGGAAGGTTTTTAATCACAGTTTCAATGTCAGTACCTGTGATTAGTCTGTTCATATTTTCTATTTCTTCCTTGTTCAGTCTTGGGAGACTGTACATTTCTAAGAATCTGTTCATTTCTTCCAAGTTATCCATTTTATTGACATACAGTTGCTTGTAGTAGTCTTCTATGATCCTTTGTATTTCTGAGGTGTCCATTGTAACTTCTCCTTTTTCATTTCTAATTTTGTTGATTTGAGTAATCTCCCTTTTTTTCTTGATGATTCTGGCTAAATGTTTATCAATTTTGTTTGCCTTCTCAAAGAACCAGTTTTTAGTTTCATTGATTTTTTTACTATTGTTTTCTTCATCTCTATTTGACTTACTTCTGCTCTGACCTTTGTGATTTCTTTCCTTCTACTAACTTTGGGTTTTGTTAATTCTTCTTTCTCTAGTGGCTTTATATGGAAGATATGTTGTTTAGTTGAGATTTTTCTTGTTTCTTGACATAGGATTGTATTGTTATAAACTTCCTCTTAGAGGCAATGCTTTTTGCTGCATCCCACAGGTTTTGGATTGTAATGTTCTCATTGTCTTTTGTCCTTAGGTTTTTTTTTTTTTCTAATCTCCTCTTGATTTCATCAGAGACCCATTGATTATTTAGTATCATATCATTTAGCCTCCATGTGTTTGTGTTTTTTACAGTTTTGTTTTTCTATAATTGATTTCTAATCTTATAGTGTTGTGGTCAGAAAACATGCTTGATATGATTTCAATTTTCTTAAATTTACCAAGGCTTGATTTATGTCCCAAGATATGATCTATCATGGAGAATATTTCATGTGCCCTTGAGAGGAAAGTGTATTGTGCTGCTTTTGAATGGGATGTCTTGTAAATATCAATTAAGTATATCTGGCATACTGTGTCATTTAAGACTTGTATTTTCTTAATAATATTCTGTCTGGATGATTTATCCATTGGTGTAAGTAGGGTGTTAAACTTCCCCACAATTATTGTGCTACTGTCATTTCCCTATTTATGGCTGTTAGCATTCATCTGTGCATTGGGGTGAACCTATGTTAGGTGCATATGTATTTACAATGGTTATGTCTTCTTCTTGGATTGATCCCTTGATTGTTATGTAGTTTCCTTCCCTGTCTCCCCTAACAGTCTTTATTTTAAAGTCTATTTTGCCTGATATGAGTATTGCTACTCCTGCTTTCTTTTTATTTTCATTTACATGGAATATCTTATCACATACCCTCACTTTCGGTCTGTATGTGTCCCTAGATCTGATGTGGGTCTCTTGTAGACAGCATATATATGGGTCTTGTTTTTGTATCCATTCAGCCAGTCTATGTCTTTTGCTTGGAGCATTTAATGCACTTAACGTTTAGGCAAATATTGATATGTATGTTGCTATTGCCATATTCTTAATTGTTTTGGGTTTGTTTTTTGTATTCTTTTCCTTCTCTTGTGTTTCCTGCTTAGAGAAATTCCTTTAGCCTTTGTTGTAGAGCTGGTTTGGTGGTATTGAATTCTCTCAGTTTTGTTGGTCTTTAAAGCTTCTGATTTCTCTGTCTACTCTGAATGGGATCCTTGCTGTGTAGAGTAATTTTGATTGTAGGTTTTCCCCTTTCATCACTTTAAATATATCCTGCAACTTCCTTCTGATCTGCAGAGTTTCTGATGAAAAAATCAGCTGATAACCTTAACAGGAACTTGTGTATTATTTGTTGATTTTCCCTTGCTGCTTTTAATATTTTTTCTTTGTATTGAATTTTTGTTAGTTTGATTAATATGTGTCTCAGCATATTTCTCCTTGCGTTTATCCTGTATGGGACTCTCTGTGCTTCCTGGATTTGGGTGACCATTTCCTTTCCCATGTTAGGGAAGTTTTCAACTATAATCTCTTCAAATATTTTCTCAGACTCTTTCTCTTCCTCTTCTTCTTCTGAAACCCCTATATTTTGAATGTTGGTGCATTTACTGTTGTCCCAGATGTCTCTGAGACTGTCCTCAATTCTTTCATTCTTTTTCTGTATTCTGTCCTGCAGCAGTTATTTCCACCATTCTATCTTCCAGATCACTTATCTGTTCTTCTGCCTCATTTATTCTGCTACTGATTCCTTCTGGTGTATTTTTCATTTAAGTTATTATATTGTTCACCACTGTTTGTTCTTTAATTCTTTTATGTCTTTGTTAAACATATCTTGTATTTTCTTGATGCATACCTCTGTTCTATTTCTGAGATTTTGGATCATATTTACTATCATTACTCTGAATTCTTTTTCAGGTAGGTTCACTCTTTCCTCATTTATTTGGCCTTCTACGTTTTTTTCTTGCTCCTTCATCTGCAATATTTCTCTGTTGTCTCATTTTGTCTAACTTACTGATTTGTGGTCTCCTTTCCACAGGCTACATGGTCATAGTTCCTCTTGCTTCTTGTGTCTGCCCATTGGTGAGGGAAGTTGGTCCAGGGTTTTCTGTAGACTTCCTGGTGTGAGGGACTGTTGCCTGCACTCTGGTGTGTGGAGCTGGGTCTTGTGCCTCTGGTTGTTATGGCCTCACCAAGACGTGTGTTTTGGGGTGTCCATGAGCTTAGTACAACTTTAGGCAGCCTGTTTGCTAATGGGCGGGGCTGTGTTCCTGTCTTGCTGGTTGTTTGTCCTGAGGAGTCCAGCACTGGAGCTTGCAGGCTTTTACATGGAGCTCAGTCTTGGTGCTGAGATGGAGACCTCCAGGAGAGCTCACATCAATTTACATTCCCTGAGGCAAGGAATTCTCTGGTATTCCAGCATCCTGGAATCAATGTTCCCAAAATGGTGGCTCGGGTTTGAACTCTGGCCAAGAAACCAAGACCCTGCAAGCCAAGCAGTGCAGCAGGAAAAAAATAAAGAAAAAGAAAATAAACAGACAAAACTGGAGCCAAATAGTAAATACAAAACCAAAAAATAAATAAGAAAAGAAATCAATCAGACAAACAAACCAAAGACAAATAATAAAAACAAAATCAAATAAATAAGAACAAACAAAAAAGTGATAAAACAGCAAAAGAAAACAAGAAAACAATGACACAATAAAAATCCCACAACAAAAATAAACCATTAAATCAAGACTGGCAAAAAAATAACTCAAAAAAAAGCAAACTAAAGCAAATTTTTAAAAATCAAAGTAAACATAAAAAAACACAAAATGATAAAAAAGATAAAAACAAAATGAAATAAAAGCTAAAAAATTAAATAAAACAATCAAAACCAAACAAAAAGCAAAAAGAAAAATAAAAATAGAAAAATATATTTAAAATTCTTTAAAATAAAAAAGAAATGGAAAAAAAATAAAACAACAAAACAAAAAAGAGAAAAGAAAAAAATTCCCTGGAGCCTCTGCTATTAGTGTCCTTGCTCCCACAGTGAGCCACAGCCAACCCCCCCTCCCCAGGAGACTCTCCAAGACCCCTAGTTACGTCTCTGGACCAACCCTGGGCACTTTGAAGGCAGCTCAACCTCTGACCTCGTCCAACTCCTACATGTACTTGCCCCAAAGTCTATAGCTAGTAAATCTAGACCAGTCTTGATTGTGGGAGCACTCGTCCATGCATATATTCTGCAGAAGCTGGGTTATCCATGCTGATCACATGGGTTTAATCTGTGGCTTGCACAGATGCACAGAGAAATTTCAGTTCCTCTTCCTTAGTTGCACAGGCCCTGGGGCTCAGCTTTGGGTTTGGTTCCACCTCTGCTTGCGGGCCACCCTCAGGTGTTTGTTCCCTGCCCAGGAGAGAGGCAGCAAAGGCATTGGCCGAAGCATACTTGTTTGCTTAGGTGGGAGGGGCAAGAGGCCTCTACAGACTGGGTCACGAGCACTTGTTCAGTTGGGATAGGGATAAGGCGACCACAACTGGGACGTATGTGTTTGCTCTACTCGGAACCCCCTCTAGTGCCTGTGAGGAAGGGGCCGTCAGGAGGCTGTGACAGATTGGAGTGAGCTCTCTCTGGTGGGAGAACCTCTTAGAGTCTGTAAAGGCAGAGGCTGGCATTGGGGAGAGAGTCCACAATGTCAGCCCTACCCCTTGTGCTCCACTCAACACTGGCTCCTCACTTCTAAGGCAGATCCAGCTTCTTCTAGGAGGGTTCCCAACTTTGGAGCTCCTCACTCCCATCCTCTCAGGCTGTCTCTGCATAGCTGAGTTCCACACTCCCATCCCTTCAGGCTCTATCTTCACAGCCAACAGCAGGCCTCTCTCCATGTCCCAATGCTTCAGCAGTCAGCCCCCACAAGCACTGGTGGACACCCATCTCTGTCTAGGTTGTCAGGGCTGTGATACAGACTGTTCGTGAAAGTTTCATACTGTCCTGCCAGCCTCTGCACTTTCTTCTGCTAGATTCTGAAGCTGCCCCCTCTTTTTCAGCATATCTCGCCACCAGTGAGAAGGTCTTTCTTGGTGTGGTAACCTCTTTTCTCCTTCAGCTCACCCCACAGGGATTTGGGTCCCATCCCATTTCTTCCTTTCTTTTTATTCCCTTTCTCTCCTTCATCCTACCCTGTTACACTAAGATCGTTTCTTGTCTTTTTAAGTGTCTGAGGTCCTCTGTTAGTGTTCATCAACTGTGTTGAACAAATTGTTCCACTTATAGATCTATTCTTTTTTTTAACATTTTTATTGGAGTGTAATTGCTTTACAATGTTGTGTTAGTTTCTGCTGTATAAAAAAGTGAATCAGCTATATGTATACAAATATCCCCATATCGTCTTCCTCCCACCTTCCCTATCCCACCCCTCTGGTGGTCACAAAGCACCAAGCTGATCTCCCTGTGCTATGCAGCTCCTTCCCACTAGCTATCTATTTTACATTTGGTAGTGTATATATGTCAATGCCACTCTAATATATAGGTATATATATGTGCCACATCTTCTTTATCCATTCTTCTCTCAGTGGACACTTAGGTTGCTTCCATGTCCTGGCTATTGTAAATAGAACTGCAATGAACATTGTGGTACATGACTATTTTTGAATTATGGTTTTCTCAGGGTATATGCCCAGTAGTGGGATTGCTGGGTCATATGGTAGTTTTATTTTTAGATTTTAATGAACCTCCATACTGTTCTCCATAGTGGTTGTATCAATTTACATTCCAACCAACAGTGCAAGAGGGTTCCCTTCTCTCCACACCTTCTTCAGCATTTGTTGCTTGTAGATTTTCTGATGATACCCATTCTGAGGGGTGCGAAGTGATACCTCATTGTAGATTTGATTTGAATTTCTCTAATGATTAGTGATGTTGAGCATCCTTTCATGTGTTTGTAAGCAATCTGTATATCTTCTTTGGAGAAATGTCTATTTAGGTTTCCTACCCATTTTTGGATTGGGTTGTTTGTTTTTTGATATTGAGCTGCTTGTAAAATTTGGAGATTAATCCTTTGTCAGTTGCTTCATTTGCAAATATTTTCTCCCATTCTGAGGGTTGTCTTTCTGTCTTCTCTATGTTTTCTTTGCTGTGCAAAAGCTTTTAAGTTTCATTAAGACCCATTTGTTTACTTTTGTTTTTATTTCCATTTCTCTAGGAGGTGGGTCAAAAAGGATCTTCCTGTGATTTATGTCATAGAGTGTTCTGCCTATGTTTTCCTCTAAGAGTTTTAGAGTGTTTGGCCTTAAATTTAGGTCTAAAGACCAAAACCATTTAGATATTAAATTTGTACACAGTGTTAAGGAGTTTTCTCATTTTATTCTTTTACATGTAGCTCTCCTGTTTTCCCAGCACCACTTATTGAAGAGGCTATCTATTCTCTATTGTACATTCTTGCCTCCTTTATCAAAGAAAAGGTGACCATATGTGTGTGGGTTTATCTCTGGGCTTTCTGTCCTGTTCCATTTATCTATATTTCTGTTTTTGTGCCATTACCATACTGTCTTAATTATTGTAGCTTTGTAGTATAGTCTTAAATCCAGGAGCCTGATTCTTCCAGCTCCGTATTTCTTTCTCAAGATTACTTTCGTTATTCGGAGTCTTTTCTGTTTCCATACAAATCGTGACACTTTTGGTTCTAGTTCTGTGAAAAATGCCATTGGTAGTTTGATAGGGATTGCACTGAATCTGTAGTTTGCTTTGTGTAGTATAGACATTTTCACAATGTTGATTTTTCCAATCCAAGAAAATGGTATATCTCTCCATCTATTGTATCATCTTTAATTTCTTTCATCAGTGTCTTATAGTTTTCTTCATACAGGTGTTTTGGCTCCTCAGGTAGGTTTATTCCTATGTATTTTCTTTTTTGTTGCAATGGTAAATGAGAGTGTTTCCTTAATTTCTCTTTCAGATTTTTCATCATTAATGTATAGGAATGCATAAGATTTTTGTTCATTAATTTTGTATCCTGCTACTTTACCAAATTCATTGATTAGATCTAGTAGTTTTCAGGTAGCATCCTTAGGATTCTCTATGTATAGTATCATGTCATCTGCAAAGAGTGACAGCTCTAATTCTTCTTTTCCAATTTGGATTCCTTTTATTTCTTTTTCTTCTCTGATTGCTGTGGCTAAAACTTCCAAAACTATGTTGAATAATGGTGGAAAGAGTGGACAAACCTGTCTTGTTCCTGATCTTAGAGGAAATGTTTTCAGTTTCTCACCATTGAGAATGGTGATGGCTGTGGGTTTGTCATATATGACCTTTATTAAGTTGAGGTAAGTTCTCTCTATACCTACATTCTAGAGGGTTTTTATCATAAATGTGTGTTGAATTTTGTCGAAAGCTTTTCTGCATCTATTGAGATGGTCATATGGTTTATCTCCTTCAATTTGTTAATATGGTTTATCACATTAGATTGACTTGCGTATATTGAAGAATCCTTGCATTCCTGGGATAAATCCCACTTGATCACCGTATATGATCCTTTTAATGTTCTGTTGGATTCTGTTTGCTAGTATTTTGTTGAGAATTTTTGCATCTATGTTCATCAGGGATATTGGCCTGTAGTTTTCTTTCTTTGTGACAACATTGTCTGCTTTTGCTATCAGGTATCAGGGTGATGGTGGCCTCACTGAATGTGTTTGGGAGTGTCCCTCCTTCTGGTATATTTTGGAAGAGTTTGAGAAGGATAGGTGTTAGCTCTTCTCTAAATGTTTTATAGAATTCGCCTGTGAAGCTATCTGGTCCTGGGCCTTTGTTTGCTGGAGGATTTTTAACCACAATCTTGATTTCAGTGCTTGTGATTGGTCTGTTTATATTTTCTATTTCTTCCTGGCTCAGACTCAGAAGGTTTTGTTTTTCTAAGAATGTGTCCATTTCTTCCAGGTTGTCTATTTTATTGGCATATAGTTGCTTGTAGTAATCTACCATGATCCTTTGTATTTCTGCAGGGTCAGTTGTTACTTCTCCTTTTTCATTTCTAATTCTATTGATTTGAGTCTTCTCCTTTCTTTTCTTGATGAGTATGGCTAATGGTTTATCAATTTTTTTTAATCTTCTCAAGGAACCAACTTTTAGTTTTATTGATCTTTGCTACTGTTTCTTCCATTCCTTTTTCATTTATTTCTGATCTGATCTTTATGATTTCTTTCCTTCTGCTAACTTTGCTGATTTTTGTTCTTCTTTCTCTAATTGCTTTAAGTGTAAGGTTAGGTTGTTTATATGAGATGTTTCTTGTTTCCTGAGGTAAGATTGTATTGCTATAGACTTCCCTCTTAGAACGGCTTTTGCTGCATCCCATAGGTTTTGGGTCATTGTGTTTTCACTGTCATTTGTTTCTAGATATTTTTTTATTTCCTCTTTGATTTCTTCAGTGATCTCTTGGTTATTTGGTAGTGTATTGTTTACCTCCATTTGTTTGTATTTTTACAGATTTTTTTCCTGTAATTGATATCTAGTCTCATAGCATTTTGGTTAGAAAAGATACTTGTTAAGATTTCAATTTTCTTAAAGTTACCTAGGCTTGACTTGTGACCCAAGACATGATCTACTCTGGAGAATGTTCCATGAGCACTTGAGAAGAAAGTGTATTTTGTTGTTTTGGAATGGAATGTCCCATAAATATCAATTAAGTCCATCTTGTTTAATGTATCATTTAAAGTTTGTTATTCCTTATTTATTTTCATTTTGGATGATCTTTCCATTGGTGAAACTGGGGTGTTAAAGTCCCCTACTATGATTGTGTTACTGTCAATTTCCCCTTTTATTGCTGTTAGCATTTGCCTTATGTATTTATGTGCTCCTATGTTGGGTGCATAAATATTTACAGTTGTTATACCTTCTTCTTGGATTGATCCCTTGATCATTATGTAGTGTCCTTCTTTGTCCTTTGTAATAGTCTTTTTTTTTAAGTCTATTTCATCTGATATGAGAATTGCGACTCCAGCTTTCTTTTGATTTCCATTTGCATGGAATATCGTTTTCCATCTCCTCACTTTCAGTCTATATGTGTCCCTAGGTCTGAAGTTTGTCCTTTGTAGACAGCATATGTACAGGTCTTTTTTTTTCTGTCCTTTCAGCCAATCTATATCTTTGGGTTGGAGCATTTAATCCATTTACATTTAAGGTCATTATCAATATGTATTCTCCTATTACCATATTCTTAATTGTTTTGGATTTGTTTTTGTAGGTCTTTCCCTTTTCTTGTGTTTCCTGCCTTGAGAAGTTACTTTAGCCTTTCTTGTAAAGCTGGTTTAGTGGTGCTTAATTCTCTTTGCTTTTGCTCGTCTGTAAAGGTTTTAATTTTTCCATCAAATCTGAATGAGATCCTTGCTGTGTAGAGTAATCTTGGTTGTAGGTTTTCCCTTTCATCACTTTAAATATCTCCTGCCACTCCTTTCTGGTTTGAAGAGTTTCTGCTGAATGATCAGCTGTTAACCTTATTTGGATTGCCTTGTATGTTATTTGCTGTTTTTCCTTTTCTGCTTTTAATATAGTTTTTTTCTACTTAATTTTTGATAGTTTGATTAATATGTGTCTTAGTGTGTTTCTCCTTGGATTTATCCTCTATGGGACTCTCTGTTCTTCCTGGACTTGATCGACTATTTCCTTTCCCAGGTTGGGGAAATTTTCTATGATAATCTCTTCTAATATTTTTTCAGTCCCTTTTTTTTTCTCTTCTTCTTCTGGGACCCCTATATTTCAAATATTGTTGCATTTAATGTTGTCCCAGAGGTCTCTGAAGGTGTCCTCAATTCTTTTAATTATTTTTTCTTTTTCTCTTCTGTGGTATTGATTTCCAGTATTTTATCTTCCAGGTCACTTTCCATTCTTCTGCCTGAGTTATTCTGCCTTTGGTTTCTTCTATAGAATTTTAAATTTCATTTATTGTGTTGTTTATGTTTGTTTGTTTGCTCTTTAGTGTTTCTAGTCCCTTGTTTAACATTTCTTGTATTTTCTCCATTCTATCCAAGTTTCTGGATCATCTTTACTATATTACTCTGAATTCTCTTTCAGGTAAATTGCCTATTTCCTCTTCATTTGTTTGTTCTGGTGGGTTTTTACGTTGCTCCTTCATCTGCTGTGTGTTTTTCTGTCTTCTCATTTTGCTTAACTTACTGTGTTTGGGGTCTCCTCTTTTCAGGCTGCAGGTTTGTAGTTCCCATTGTTTTTGTTGTCTGCCCTCAGTGGCTACGGTTGGTTCAGTGGGTTGTGTAGGCTTTCTGGTGGAGGGGACTGGTGCCTGTTTTTTGGTGGATTAGGTTGGATCTTGTCTTTCTGGTGGGCTGGACCACATCCATTGGTGTGTTTTGGGGGTGTCTGTGACCCTATTATGATATTAGGTAACCTCTCTGCTAATGGGTGTGGTTGTGTTCCTGTCTTGCTAGTTGTTTGGCATAAGGTGTCCAGTAGTGTGGTTTGCTGATCATTGAGTGTATCTGGGTCTTAGCCTTGAGATGGAGATCTCTGAGAGATCTTTTGCCATTTCATATAATATGAAATGTAGCTCCATGTAACATGGAGCTGGGAGGTCTCTGGTGGACTAATGTTCTGAATTCAGGTCTCCCACCTTAGAGGCACAGGACTGACTCCCAACCAGAACACCAAGACCCTGTCAATCCCTCAGCTCCTATTTTTGAGGGTCTCCTGCAGAGGTGGTATGGCTGTGGTTTACCACGGGGACATGGACATGGCAGCATAAGTTCTGGGAAGTACCCCTAGGCATGAGCCCTTCCAGAATTCCTGTAGATGTATTCTTGTTGTACTTGTGGGGAGAGGTGAACACTAGGTCCTCTTATTCTGCCATCTTGATCTAGACTCCACTACAATTTGTAAACAGAAAGCAGTTTCTTTATTTACTATAAATGATATAACATACTTCACAAGTCCCACCACACTGCAAAGAAAAGAGTTTCCTTTCATCGTTACAGATACTGGGGGGGGGTGCAGAGGGATCGAGATGGTGGAGGAGTAAGATGTGGAGCTCACCTTCTCCCCACAGAAACAACAAAAATACATCTACATGTGGAACGACTCTCACAGAGCATCTACTGAATGCTGGCAGAAGACCTCAGATTTCCAAAAGGGCAAGAACATCTCCACATAACTAGGTAGGGTGAAAGAAAAAGAGAGAAAGGAGTCAGAATGAGACCTGTGTCTCTGGGAAGGAACTGTGAAGGAGGAAAGGTTTCCTCACATTGGGAAGTCCCCTCACTGGTGGGGACGGGAGAGTGTGTGAACTTTGGAGCCTTGGAGGAAAACACAGTGACAGCTGTGTTGAGAACAAAGCTGAGAGAGACTTGCACAAAGATTCAGTGCCAACTGGCACTCCCCAGCCTGAGATATTTCTCCACTCCCCAAGTTAGTCAGGTGGGGGATGAGTGCTGAGGCTTGGGTTTTGGAGGTCAGACCCCAGGGAGAGGACTGGGGTTGGCTACATGAAGACAACCTGAGGGGGCTAGGGTGTAGTGTGCCACAGCTGAGGGAGTCTACAAAGAAGCCTGGGTCTTCCAGAGAGGCAGGGGGCCATTGTTGGGGAGTGCAAGAGTAAGGGGCAGGTCCACCATAGGAACTTCTTTCTCCATTCACTCCCAGGTGGCAGGCACTGCCTACCCTATATGAGCTCCAGGGACTGGTGCAAGCCATAGCTGCTATGTCAAAACCTAGAGGCAAGTTTGGACTGCTACTGCTGTCACTACTGTCAACAAGGGTCTTGTTAGCAAAGCCTGGTTGCTGCCCACACCTTCCTGGTTCTGGGAACCTGTACAGCCCGCAACGGCCAAGGGTCTTGTGATCTGGGTCTAATTTCCACAGGAGACCCCACAGCACACCCCAGTCTGTTTCAAATTTCTGCCAGTCTCTGCCACCACAGGCACTTCACCCACATTCCACTTGTGGCTGCCTTAACCCTCCCTGGCCTGAGTAAGTGTGTCCCATTCAGCCACTGCTTTTACCCCCTGTCCCCTGGGCAGGGAACAGATGCCTGAGGATAGCCCATATGCAGAAATGGGGCCAAAATCAAAGCTGAGCCCGAGGGTTTGTGCGACTAAGGAAGAGAAACAAAAATCTCTCCATGCAGCTACACAAGCACAGGTTAAATCCCCACAATCAGCTTGATAAACACTGTCTATAGAATATCTGAATGGACAAGTGATTCTACAACTGAGACTGGTCTAGTTTTACCATCTATGGACTTTGGGGGCAAGTACGTATGGGAGTTGGGCCAGGTCAGAGTCTGAACTACCCCCACAGTACCCACAGTGGGTCCACCACAGACCTACCTAGAGATACTGGAGGGCCTCCTGGGGAGGCAGAGGTAGGCTGTGGCTCACTGTGGGGCAAGAACACTGATAGCTGAGGCCTCAGGAAAATATTATTAGTAGAATTACTTCAATAAGTGGTGATGGGTAAACTGGACAGCTATATGTAAAAGAATGAAATTAGAACACTTCCTAACACCATACACAAAACTAAACTCAAAATGGGTTAAGACCTAAATGTAAAGCTGGATACTATAAAAATATTAGAGGAAAACATAGGGAAAACACTCTTTGACATGAATCACAGAAATATTTTTTGACCCACCTCCTAGAGTAACAAAAATAAAAGTAAACAAATGGGACCTAATTAAACTTAAAATCTTTTGCACAGCAAAGAAAGTATAAATGAGACAAAAAGACAAGCCTCAGAATGGGAGAAAATATTTGCAAACAAAGCAACTAACAAGGGATTTATCTTCAAAATATACAAACAGCTTATGCAGCTCAATATCAAAAAAACTGAACAACCCAATCAAAAGATGCACAGAAGACCTAAATAGATGTTTCTCCAGAGAAGTTATACAGATGGCCAAGAGGCACAGGAGAAGATGTTCAACATCACGATTTATTAGAGATATGCAAATCAAAACTACAATGGGGTATTACCAGTCAGAATGGCCATCATCATTTGTATAGAGATATGCAAATCAAAACTACAATGGGGTATTACCAGTCAGAATGGCCATCATCAAAAAAAAGAAAAATTTACAAACAATAAATGCTGGGAAAGGTGTGGAGAACAGGGAACCCTCCTACACTGTTGGTGGGGTGTAAATTGGTAGAGCCACTGTAGAGAGCAGTATGGAAGTTACTTAAAAAACTAAAAATAGAACTACCATATGACCCAGCAATCCCACTATTGGCCATATACCCTGAGAAAACCATAATTCAAAAATATTCATGTACCCCAATGTTCATTGCAGCACTATTTACAATATCCAGGACATGGAAGCAACCTAAATGTCCATCAACAGAGAAATGGATAAAGAAGATGTTGTACATACATATATACAGTGGAATGTTACTCAGCCATAAAAATGAATGAATAGTGCCATTTGCAGAAACATGGATGGACCTAGAGACTGTCATACAGAGTGAAGTATGTCAGAAAAAGAAAAATAAATATCATATATTAACACATATATGTGGAATCTAGAAAACTGGTATAGATGAACTATTTGCAAAGCAGAAATAGAGACACAGACATAGAGAACAAACTTATGGATACCAAGGGGGGAAGGAGGAGTGGGATTTTTTGGGAGATTGGGATTGACATATATACTCTACTGTATATGGAACAGATAACTAATTAGATCCTACTATATAGCACAGGGAACTCTAATCAATGCTCTGTAGTGATCTAAGTGGGGAGGAAAACCAAAAAAGAGGGGACTATATGTATACATATAGCTGATTCACTTTGCTGTACAGCAGAAACTAACAGAGCATTGTAAAGAAACTATACTCTTAAAAAAAAAAGCAGGACAGGCTACTGGCCAAGTCAACAGTGCCAGAAAAGATGATCATCTCAGCAAAAATGACTACTTTGTCTGCAAAATAAACTGTGTGGTAAGTTGTTATGAACAATCTGCTTCCAGAGTAACTCTTGAAAATATTTTGGCTGTTTCAGGAGATGAAATTATCACCCAAGTTAAGTCATACACTAAATCTGTTGTGAACTATGATTAACACTGAAGTTTACCCAACTTTGTCTGAATTCAATATGATTATTACATGTATGTTTTGTCTGCAATATATGAATATTCAGTAAATAAACATGAGCAAATGTAGAAAGGAAAAAAAAATACAGATACTAGTATCTCATTTGTCTGCTGGGCATGAATGCTTTGTGTTCCATTCTCACACATATTCTCGTCCAAGATGGTACAGTGTGTATAAAGAGAAATAAGAGGATAAGGGGTTTCATATCCTTGTAGAATGTTCTGGCCTTCTCTGGTTCATTGTCTGTAATAATTGGTCTCCTAGGAGGGCTCCCCATGTGGCGTAGTGTGCTCTTTATTTTGCTATTTGGGGGAAATTACTGGTCATATCACTGATGTCTGTGGAACCATCCATTGTTTCATTTATAAATACATGAGCCATGGCAA
The DNA here is from genome assembly GCF_059928025.1 of Delphinapterus leucas. Taxonomy (NCBI): domain Eukaryota; kingdom Metazoa; phylum Chordata; class Mammalia; order Artiodactyla; family Monodontidae; genus Delphinapterus; species Delphinapterus leucas. Next base: position 59,652,801 of record NC_143142.1, on the reverse strand, counting down.
CCTCTTTAATTCTTGCCCAGATGGATAAGAAAATTCCTGTATCACTTCCCCTTTTTTCTTCTCTATATATCCTGAAAGAGAATGATAACATTTATTGATCCCTTGAGTAGCAGGCAAAGACAAAATTATGAGAACTGCTGTAGCCTCCTTACCTAAATGCCTCCTTCCACCACTTCATGCTCTATGCTATGTTAGATGTAGCTACAAGTGAAAATTTCAGGTCTTCCTTAGCTTTTCCATATAATCCCTAGTAAGTGTATTACTTGCATTAATATTCTTGGTTTCTCATGCCTCTTTAGATATTTTTAAAATCCTCAACCCCTTGAGGTTGGTCCTAAGGTGGGGCTATAAAATGACTAGAATACTCATTTTTAACCTGTTAGTTCTATCTCCTTCTCCCTTGTTTTCCCAGCAAGTGGATCCAGAAAAGGTAAAATTTCCATGACTCTAATTCTTATCTTGAGTTCTTATGGGACATTAGAACTCTTTGATCTAGCCCACAAGACCTAGGCTGTGATATGTTAATTAGTAGTTACAGAAGTTTTGGAAATCTGTTCATTTCTTTATGGACTGCTACTTTATAGAGTCCATGGCAAGTCAAAACCAAAAGCCAGGTTTCTATGATGATTTTTTAAATGGACTCCAGAAATCTAGATTAGAAATATATACACGGGTTTTTCTTTTCCATAGCAGAATCCAATCTCTCTTTACCTATGACAGTAAGATTACGACTCAGTTTTTGAGGTGGAAGGCTACTAGAAAACATAATTTCCTTAACTTTAACTTAAAAAGCCCATGATTCTAATACCTTAAAAAACTACTTGATTAGAAATATAAGCACACAAACTGAGTTTGATTATTAAGATTAGTAGAAAATTTTATTTTTACCTTTATAGCTTTGCAGTTTTCAAAAACTCTGAAAACGAATATGTGTAATTTTTATAATAAAAATACAGTTACCCTTTGATATCCATGGGGGATTCATTCCAGGAACACTTGTGTACACCCAAATCCACAAATGTTCAATTTCCTTATATAAAATCACATACTACAGTCAGCCCTCTGTATCCATGATGAGAATCCTGTTAATATGGAGGGCTGACTCTATATTTGTTGAAAAAATCCACATTTAAATGGATTCACAGAGTTCAAACCTGTATTGTTTAAGGGTCAACTGCAATGCTAAAATAATCATTATTACTTTACAACTCCTCTTTAAAATTTCTCTCTCCAATGGAAAAAAAATACAATGTTTGGGCTGAAATAGTCTAAACTTTTCAAGCCATTGGGGAAGAAAATTTACTGCTTTCATGAAATTCAGAGTCTTTAAGATATTTTTTTCCATTTGATCTTTCAGTATAAAAAATTCTCAAGGAGACAAGTTTCTCTCAATGTAGAGTTCTTTATCACTTTATGTTGGGATTTGCATTTACATCATCTAGTTTATACCTTATTTCATCCTAGACATTTTGTTCCTATTAATTATCATACATGGCTGGTCTTTGTGTTAATTTTATGTCTCACATGAGGCAGGCAGTGAAGTTTTGTGGGGTGGGGTATGGGGACTTAAGACAGAGATATCCCAATGGAAAGGCATGTGAGCAGCCTAGAAAATACTACATCACTGCAAGCAGAAATTGGGGATAAAACAAAAGTTATCAAACCATTGTCTATGATCCACAATATGTGGTCTGTGGATATTTTCTTGATGGGGACTAACAAGTGGAAGTTGAACTTCTGCACTTCAAAAAATGATTCAATCATTAACTCATTCAATAGTTCCATTAGAAATTATGAAATATGTACAAGCCAGTAGGCCAAGTGTAATGGAAAATGCAATGTCAAAACAAAAACAGGTGACAAAACAAATGATCTCTGCTCCTGAGGGTTTCATAATGAATTGAGGAAATGTGTGAATTGCTAACTGTATTAGACAGAGAAGAAATTTAAAAAACATAAGCTTAATATTTTGTTTAGTTAAATGATGAACTCTGTTGAGGACTTTGAAAGCCTGTTCAAAAGTGTAGAATTAGAGCTTGTTCTTAAAAATGAACAAGATTTCTACAGGTTAAGAAGTGCCGGCTGAAGAAACAGATGATATAAGGTTATCAATAACTCATGCTTTACTCACCAGAAACTTCCAACATCCCTTCTCAAGTTTCTTAATTACACCTGTTCTCCTCTATTCTTATTTCCATTGCCATCATTATCTGAGGCAAGGGTTAGTTTACTATGCCGTCAGACCAAGTCCAGCTGTTGCTGCTGCCTATTTTTGTTGGTAAACTTTGTTGTAAAACATTTTTACCCATATGTTGACATTCTGTCTATGGGTGCTTGTGACTTACAATGGCAGAATCAGTGCAGAGTTAAATAGTTGCACAGAGATCATTTGGCTTGCAATGCGTAAAATATTTACTATCTAGACTTTGACAGAAAAAGTTTGCACCCCCTTGAAGCCTCCTGGTATTCTGAAGTTTAAGAATTTTCTAGTATATCTTCTTGCTATTGCAAACAATTTATTCACTTTTAAAATGTTGGTTAATTATTTATTAGGTGTCAGGTATTATTCTAGCTGCTGCGGCAAAATCAGTGAACAAAACAAATAAGCTCCTGCTTTGTAGATCTTATATCTTAGAATGTAGAGGAAAGGAGAGAAGAGACAATGAGCATTATAAGCAAGTGTATAATATTATTAAATTATTATTAATTATTATTAAATGTCATAAAGCCAGTAAGATCAGGTGATGGTTTGGAGTGAAGCTGGTGTGTGTGAGTAATCCTTTGGGTTGTCATGAATGGCCTTACTGAGGAGTTGTTTCATGAAATAGGACTTAAGATACATGAAGAATTAGCAGAGTATATATTAAAGTGTTCCACATAGAACAGAACGTGCAAAGCCTCAGGGTAACAATTATCTTGGAATGCTCAAGGAATTAAAAGAAAGCTAGTGAAGCTTATAAAGCAAGCTATAAGGAAGTAACATGAGCCTGAAACAGACATGCAAGCTGAGTCAACATATATAGGACAGGCTGTCCTTGAAAGTTACATGGACCTGCATCAAACTTTGTATTGAGGGAGAGAAAAACCTATTGTTTTTCTAATTCATGGTAAAATACCAGATATTAAGGTTGCCTGTTGTTGAGGCATATCTTAGCCTCTCCTGACTATTATGCATACCTATTATACTTGGATTTCACTACTTGAATTTCAATACCCAACTCAAATATCATTTGTTATTGAAAATATTCAATAAGCATTTATTATCTGACATTTACCAACAACTATGACAGCTCTGATATGGCTACATGGATAAATAGTTCATTTTTTCTGCCTCTCATAAGACTAAAGAAATAGAATGCATTTATTATTCATAATGCATTGTGCTAGGTATTAATATTAAGCATATGGTCAGTGTGTCATGGACCATCAAAAAATAATCCAAAATGAGGTGAGTAGAATCGTGCCCAATATGGTGAAGAAGGAAAACCCTGAGCTCATTCCATGGCCACATCAAAATTTAACTATATTACAGAGCAACTACCAATGAGAATAACCTGAAAAATAACAGAAAAGATTTTCCACAACTAAATAAACAAGGAACCATAATGGGTCAGGTAGCAGGGACAGAGACATTGTACAGAGTCAAGACCCATACTCTCAGATAGGCAACACACAAATAAGAGGATAATCAATGATGGTGCAAGCCCCACACTGGGTTCCCCAGCCTGGAGGTCCTGCACCAGGAAGAGAAGTTCCAAGAACATCTAGCTTTACAGGCCAGCAGGGCTTGCATACAATAGATCTGGAGAGCTACATTATACAGAGAATTTCCTTTTAAAGGGTGCATGCAAAATCTCTCACAATCTAAGTCCTAGTGCAGAAGTAGTAATTGGAATGGAGTGGTGGGTCAGACCCACTTGCTGAACTGGAGAGCCTCCGAGAGAGGCAGGAAGCAATTGGGACATATCACTTGGGACATAGATGCTGGAGCCAGCTAACTTGGGGAGCTTTATCTACCAGAGGGCATTGGTACCAGCAAATAATATTTTGGAGTTCTCCCTCTAGCCTATTAGTGCTAAGGGTTTAGCCACCCCTCAGCAAGATGATACCAGCTCCCTCACCCCAGATCTGACAGCCAGCTGCCCCAGGACCCTGCCCAGCACACCAGCAGGAAAGCAGCCACCACATAAGGCAGCATCTGGCAGTCAACCAGATCAAAGCCCAGAACCACCTACCAATATACCAATAGTATTTGGCCCTGTCACAACAGAAGGAACCATGAAGCTTACACAGGGGGCACCCCTAGAGCATATAGTTCTGATGACCAGATGGGAGTGTGCCATTGGGCCCCACAGGATGTCTCCTATGTAAGGCTAGTTCTCTAAGATTGAGAAATATAACCAAATTACCTAACACATAAACATAGACATAGAGAATTAGGCAAAATGAGACAGAAGAATATATTTAAAACAAATAAACATGATAAAATATTAGTAAAGGAAATAAATGAAGTGGAAATAAGCAATCTACATGATACAGAGTCCAAGGTATTAACCATAAAAATGCTCAGAGAACTCAGGAGGAGAATAGATGAATGTGGTGAGAATTTCAGGAAAGCCTTATAAAATATAAAAAGAGACCCCCTCAAAAGCAGAAGAATACAATAATGGAAACACTAGAAGGAATCAACAGTAGATTAGATGACACAGAGGAACAGAACTGTGAACTGGAAGACAAAGTAGTGGAAATCACCCAAACTGAATAAAAGAAAAGAAAAAACAATTAAAATAGAGAATACTTTTATAGACCTTTGGAACAATATCAAGTATACTAACATTCATATTATAGAGGTCCCAGAAGGAGAAGAAGGAGGAAAAGGGGCAGAGAACTTATTTGAAGACACAATGGATGAAAACTTCCTGAACCTGGGAATGGAAAGAGATATCCAGATCCAGGAATTATAGAGAGTCCCAAATAAGATAAAAACAAAGAGGTCTACACGAATACACAATTAAAAGGGAAAATTAAATAAAGATAGACTCTTAAGCACCGAGATAAAAGCAAATAGTTACATACAAGGAAAATTCCATGACTATCACCTGGCTTTTCAGTAGAAACTCTGTAAGCCAGGAGTGGCACAATATAATCAACGTGATGAGAGGAAAAATCCTACAATCAGGAAGACTCTACCTGGCAAGGCTATCATTAAGATTTGAAGAGATTAAGAGTTTTACAGACAAACAAAAATTAAGAGTTTAGCACCACTAAACTGGCTTTATATTTTAAAGGAATTTCATTAATTGGAAAAGACCCCAACTAGAAATATAAAAGTTATTAAAGAAAAAGAAAACTCATTGGTAAAGACAAATATACTTTAAAGCTAATAGGAAGGTTAAACGAGAAAAATAGTAAAAACATCTATACTCACAATAATTATTGAAAAATAAGTAAAATGCAATGTGAAAATCATTAAATGGGAAGGGTTGAGGGGGACAAAAATTCAAGGTGGTTAAATGTGTTTGAAATTAAGAGATCATCAAGTTAAATTAATCACATAGAGATATAAGTTGTTATATATTAACCTCAGTATAATCACAAACCAAAAACCTGTATTAGAAACACACACACACACACACACACACACACACACACAGAGAGAAAAGAATCCAAACATAATGATGAAGATATTCATCAATAAAAAAGAATTACAGGGCTTCCCTGGTGGAGCAGTGGTTGAGAGTCTGCCTGCTGATGCAGGGGACATGGGTTTGTGTCCCAGTCTGGGAAGATCCCACATGCTGCAGAGTTGCTAGGCCCGTGAGCTATGGCCCCTGGGCCTGTGCATCCAGGGCCTGTGCTCCACAATGGGAGAGGCCACAACAGTGTGAGGCCCACATACCACCAAAAAAAAAAAAAAAAGAAGAATTACAAAAATAAGTAGAAAATATTTAACAGAAAGGTAATAAATACATAACTATAAATAATTACTTTAAATGTAAATGGGCCAAATGCTACAAGCAAAAGACACAGACTGGCTGAATAGATAAAAACACAAGATCCATATAACACTGCCTACAAGAGACTCACTTCAAATCTAATGACTCACACAGACTGAAAGTGAGGATATGGAAAAATGTATACCATGTAAATGGAACAAAATAAAAAGAAAGCTGGGTGTAGCAATACTCAGAAAAAAAGAGACATTCAAGACCATAACAAGACAAAAAGGACATTATAAATGATAAAGTGATTAATCAAAGAAGATATAAAAACTGCAAATGTATATGCACCCAACATAGGAGCACCAAAGTACATAGCAAATATTAACAAACATAAAGAGAGAAATTTAAAGAAACAAAATAATAGTATGGGACTTTAAACCTTCACTTGTATCAATGAACTGAACATACTGACAGAAAATCAATAAGGAAACACTGCCCTTAAATGACACATTACACCAGGTGAACTTTAGAGATATATGTAGAACATTCCATCCAAAACAGCAGAATACACATTCTCTTCAAGTACACATGGAACTTTCTCAAGAATACATTATGAGACAGGGAGAGGAGGGCTCATGAAGGCCCAGTGGGAAATTTACTGAGTAAGGGGGGAACACAATGGTCAACAGAGGCAAGAATCAAGAAAGAAGGTGATTTTCAACTTTAGAGTGTGGAGGAAGCTAGAAGGAGGAGGACCTTCAAGATGGCAGAGGAGTAAGATGTGAAGATCACCTTCCTCCCCACAAATACAAAAATGCATCTACATGTGGAATGAGTCCTACAGAACACCTATTGAAAAGTAGCAGAGATCTCAGACTTTCCAAAAGCTGTGTGGCTGAAAAGGTCTTGGTGCTTCAGCCAGGTGTCAGCCCTGAGCCTCCAGGTAGGAGAGTGAAGACAGGACATTGGATGATGAAAGACTTCTTGACCCCACATAATATCAAGTGGTGAGAGATCTACCAGAGATCTCTGTCCCAATGCTAAAACCCAGCTCCACTCAACGACCAGCAAGCTTAAGTGCTGGACACACCATACCAAACAACTATAAGATGGGAACACAACCCCACCCATTAGCAGAGAGGCTGCCTAAAATCATAATAAGTTCACAGACACCCCAAAACACACCACCAGGTGTGGTTCTGCCCACCAGAAAGAAAAGATCCATCCTCATCCAGCAGAACACAGGCATCAGTCTCCTCCACCAGGGTGCCAACACAAACCACTGAACCAACATTACCCACTGGGGGCAGACATGAAAAACAACAAGAACTACAAACTTGAAGCCAACCAAGAGGAGACCACAAACACAGTATGTTAAACAAAATGAGAAGACAGAGAAATAAACAGCAGATGAAGGAGAAATGTAAAATCCCAACAGAACAAACAAATGAAGAGAAAAGAGGCAGTCTACATGAAAAAGAATTCAGAGTAATGATAGTAAAGATGTTCCAAAATCTTCAAAAGATAATTGAGAAAATACAAGAAACGTTTAACAAAGACCTAGAAGAACTAAAGAGCAAACAGACAATGATGAACAACAAAATAAATGAAATTAAAAATTCTCTAGAAGGAATCAATAGTGGAATAACTGAAGCAAAGAATGGAAAAGTGACCTGGAATATAAAATACTAGAAATAACTACTGCAGAGCAAAATAAAGAAAAAAAGAATGGAAAGGATTGAGGACAGTCTCAGAAACCTCTGGGACAAATTAAACGCACTAACATTCAAAATATAGCGGTCCCAGAAGAAGAAGCAAAAAAGAAAGGGACTGCCAAAATATTTGAAGAGATTATAGTGGAAAATTTCCCTAATATGGGAAAGGAAATAGTCAATCAAGACCAGGAAGCACAGAGAGACCCATACAGGATAAATCCAAGGAGAAACACGCCAAGACACATAATAATCAAACTATCAAAAATGAACTACAAAGAAAAATTATTAAAAGCAGCAAGGGGAAAGCAACCAATAGCATGCAAGTAAATACCTATAATGTTAACAGCTGATCTTTCAGCAGAAACCCTGCAAGTCAGAAGGGAGTGGCAGGACATATTTAAAGCAATGAAGGATAAAAACTACAACCAAGGTTATTCTACACTGCAAGGATCTCACTCAGATTCAACAGGAAATTAAAACGTTTACAAGCAAGCAGAAGGTAAGAGAAGTCAGCACCACCAAACCAGCTTTACAACAAATGCTAAAGGAACTTCTCTAGAAGGAAACACAAGAAAAGGAAAAAGCATACAATAACAAACCCAAAACAATTAAGAAAATGTCAATAAGAACATACATATCAATAACTACCTTTAATGTAAATGGATTAAATGCTCCAATCAAAAGATATAGACTGACTAAATGGATACAAAAACAAGACCCACATATATGCTGTCTACAAAAGACCCACTTCAGGCCTAGGGACATATACATACTGAAAGTGAGGAGATGGAAAAAAGATATTCCATGCAAATAGAAATCAAAGGAAAGCAGGAGTTGCAATTCTTGTATCAGACAAAATAAACTTTAAAATAAAGACTATAAAAAGAGACAAATAAGAACACTACATAATGATCAAGGGATCAATCCAAGGAGAAGATATAACAATTGTAAATATTTATGCACCTGACATAGGAGCACATCTTTACATAAGAAAACTGCTAATAGCCATAAAATGGGAAGCTGAATGTAACAAAAAAATAATAGAGGACATTAACATTCCACTTTCACCAAAGGACAGATCATCCAAAATGAAAATAAATAAGGAAACACAAGTTTTAAATAATATATTAGACCAGATGGACTTAACTGATATTTATAGGACATTCCATCCAAAAACAATAGAATACACTTTCTTCTCAAGTGCTCATGGAACATTCTCCAGGATAGATCATGTCTTGGGTCACAAATCAAGCCTTGGTAAATTAAAGAAAATTTAAATCATATCAAGTATCTTTTCTGACCACAACACTATGAGGTTAGATAACAATTACAGGAAAAAAATCTGTAAAAAAATACAAACACATGAATGCTAAACAATACACTACTAAATATCCAAGAGATCACTGAAGAAATCAAAGAGGAAATCAAAAAATACCTAAAACAAATGACAATGAAAACACAATGACCCAAAACCTATGGGATGCAGCAAAAGCACTTCTAAGAGGGTAGTATACAGCAATACAATCCTACCTTAAGAAAAAAGAAACATCTCAAATAAACAACCTAACTTTACAACTAAAGCAATTAGAGAAAGAACAAAAAAAAATAGACAGAAGGAAAGAAATCATAAAGGTCAGATCAGAAATAAATGAAAAAGAAATGAAGGAAATGATAGCAAAGATCAATAAAACTAAAAGCTGGTTCTTTGAGAAGATAAATAAAAATTGATAAGCCTTTAGCCAGAATCATCAAGATAAAAAGAGAAAAGACTCAAATCAAGAAAAATAGAAATGAAAAAGGAGAAGTAAAAACTGACTGCAGAAATACAAAGGATTGTGAGAGATTACTACAAGCAACTATAAACCAATAAAATGGACAACCTGGAAGAAATGAACAAATTCTTAGTAAAGTACAATACTCTGAGACTGACCAGGAGGAAACAGAAAATATGAACAGACCAATCACAAGCACTGAAATTGAAACTGATTAAAAATCTTCCAAGAGAAGGAAATGGTGGTATGCCAGAGGGATCCATTTAAGAGTTCCTAAAATAGTCTTGATATGAGGTAATAAGAACTGGAACTAGGATGGTGGTAGATGGATAAAAAGGGCTTTTTAATAGACTCTGAGAGGAGAAGCTTCAAGATGTCGGAAGAGTCAGACGTGCAGATCACCTTCCTCCCAAAAACTACATCAGAAATACATCTACATGTGGAACAACTCCCACAGAACACTTACAGAACGCTGGCAGAAGAACTCAGACCTCCCAAAAGGCAAGAAACTCCAAACGTACCTGGGTAGGGCAAAAGAAAAAAACAAAATAAGAGACAAAAGAATAGGGATGGGACCTGAACCAGTGGGAGGCAGCTGTGAAGCAGGAAAGGTTTCCACACAGTAGGAAGTCCTTTCGCGGGTGGACACTGCAGGTGGTGGAGGGGGGAAGTTTTGGAGCCACAGAGGAGAGTGCAGCAACGGGGCGCAGAGGGCAAAGCGGAGAGATTCCTGCACCTAGAATCAGTGACAACCAACACTCACCAGCCCAAGAGGCTTGTCTGCTCACCTGCTGGGGCAGGGGGGGGCTGGGAGCTGAGGCTCAGGCTTTAGACTTTGGATCCCCGGGAGAGGACTGGGGTTGGCTGCGTGAACACAGCCTGAAGGGGCTAGTGCACCACAGCTAGCCAGGAGGGAGTCCAGGAAAAATTCTGGAGCTGCCAAAGAGGCAAGATACTTTTTCTTGCCTCTTTGTTTCCTGGTGTGCAAGGAGAGGGGATTAAGAGCACCGATTAAAGGAGCTCCAGAGACGGGCATGATCTGTAGCTATCAGGGAAGACCCCAAAGATGGGCATGAGATGCTAATGCTGCTGCTTCAGCCACCAAGAAGCCTGTGTGGAAGCACAGATCACTATCCATACCTCCCCTCCCATGAACCTGTGCAGCCCACCACTGCCAGGGTCCCGTGATCCATGGACAAATTCCATGGGAGAACACACGGCATGCTTCAGGCTGGTGCAACATCATGCTGGCCTCTGCTGCTGCCAGCTCACCCTGCACTCCGTACCCCTCCCTCCCCCTGGCCTGAGTTACCCAGAGACCCTGAATCAGCTGCTCCTTTAACCCCGTCATCTCGGAGTGAAGAACAGACACCCTCAGGTGACCTACACACAGAGGTGGGTCCAAATCAAAAACTGAACCCCAGGAGCTGTGCTAACAAAGAATAGAAAGGAAAATTTCTCCCAGAAGCCTCAGGAGCAGCAGATTAAATCTCCATAATCAACTTGATGTACCCTGCATCTGCGGAATACTTGGACAGACAAAATATCATCCCAAATTGATGAGGTGGACTTTGGGAGCAATGATATATATGTTTTTTTCTCTTTTGTGGGTCTGTATGTGTATACTTCTGTGTGTGATTTTGTCTCTATAGCTTTGCTTTTACAATTTGTCCTAGGGTTCCATTTGTCCATTTTTTTCTTTTTCTTTTTTTATTTTTAGTATAGGTTTTAGCACTTGTTATCATTGGTGGATTTGTTTTTGGTTTGGTTGCTCTCTTCTTTCTTTCTTTCTTTTTTTCATTACTTAAAAACAGTTTAAATAACTACTTTTTAATTTTTTATTTTAATAACTTTATTTTATTTTATATTCTTTCTTTCTTTTTTTTCTGTCTTATATTCTGAGCTGTGTGGATGACAGACTCTTTGTGCTCCAGCCAGATGTCAGGACTGTGCCTCTGAGGTAGGAGATCCAAGTTCAGGACACTGGTCCACAAAAGACATCTCAGCACCACGTAATATAAAATGGCAAAAATGTCCCAGAGATCTCCATCTCAATGCCAAGACACAGCTCAACTCAACAACCAACAAGCTACACTGCTACACACTCTATGCCAAACAGCTAGCAAGACAAGAACACCACCACATCCATTAGCAGAGAGGCTGCCTAAAATCATAAGGCCACAAGCACCCCAAAACACACCACAAGACATGGACCTGCCCAACAGAAAGACAAGATAGAGCCTCATTAAGCAGAACACAGGCACTAGAACCCTCCACCAGGAAGCCTACACAACCCACTGAACAAACCTTGGCCACTGGGGACAGACACCAAAAACAATGGGAACTACAAACCTGCAGCCTGAGAAAAGGAGACCCCAAATACAGTAAGTTAAGCAAAATGAGAAGGCAGAGAACCTCACAGAAGATGAATGAACAAGGCAAAACCCCACCAGACATAACAAATGAAGAGGAAATAGGCAGTCTACCTGAAAAAGCATTCAGAATAATGATAGTAAAGATGATCCAAAATCTTGGAAATAGAATGGAGAAAATAAAAGAAACGTTTAACAAGGACCTAGAAGAACTAAAGAACAAACAAACTGTGATGAACAACAAAATAAGTGAAATTAAAAATTCTCTAGAAGGGGTCAGTAGCAGAATAACTGAGGCAGAAGAACAGATAAGTGACCTGGAAGATAAAATAGTGGAAATAATTACTGGAGAGTGGAATAAAGAAAAAAGAATGAAAAAATTTCAGGACAGTCTCAGAGACCTCTGCAACAACAGTAAATGCACCAACATTCGAATTATAGGGGTCACAGAAGAGGAAGCGAAAAAGCAAGGGACTGGCAAAATATTTGAAGAGATTATAGTTGAAAACTTCCCTAATATGGGACAGGAAATAGTTAATCAAGTCCAGGAACCAAGAGAATCCCATACAGGGTAAATCCAAGGAGAAACATACCAAGACACATATTAATCAAACTATCAAAAATGAAATACAAAGGAAAAATATTAAAAGCAGCAAGGGAAAAACAACAAATAACACACAAGGGAATACCAATAAGGTTAACAGCTGATTTTTCAGCAGAAACTCTGCAAGCCAGAAGGGAGTGGCAGGACATATTTAAAGTGATGAAGGAGAAAAATTTAAAAACAAGATTACGGTACCCAGCAAGGATCTCATTCAGATTTGATGGAGAAAATAAAGCCATTACAGATGAACAAAAGCTAAGAGAATTCAACACCACCAAACCAGCTTTACAACAAATGCTAAAGAAACTTCTCTAGGCAGTAAACATAATGGAAGAAAAGACTTACAATGACAAAACTGAAACAATTAAGAAAATAGTAATAGGAATATACATATCAATAATTACCTTAAATGTAAATGGATTAACTATTCCAACCAAAAGACATACACTGGCTGAATGGATACAAAAACAACACCCGTATATATGCTGTCTACAAAAGACCCACTTCAGGCCTAGGGACACATACAGACTGAAAGTAAGGGGATGGAAAAATATATTCCATGAAAATGGAAATCAAAAGAAGCTGGAGTAGCAATTCTCATATCAGAAAAAACAGACTTTAAAACAAAGACTATTACAAGAGACAAAGAAGGACACTACATAATGATCAAAGGATCAATCCAAGAAGAAAATATAATAATTTTAAATATTTATGCACCCAACATAGGAGCACCTCAATACATAAGGCAAATAATAACAGCCATAAAAAGGGAAATCAACAGTAACACAATCATGGAAGGGAACTTTTACATCCCAGTTTCACCAACAGACAGATCATCCAAAATGAAAACAAAAAAGGAAACACAAGCTTTAAATGATACATTAAACAAAAGGGACTTAACTGATATTTACAGGACATTCCATCCAAAAACAACAGAATACACATTCTTCTCAAGGGCTCATGGAACATGCTCCAGGATAAATCGTATCTTGGGTCACAAGACAAGCCTTGATAAATTTAAGAAAATTGAAATCATATCAAGCATCTTTCTGACAACAATGCTATGAGACTAGATATCAATTACAGGAAAATATCTGTAAGAATTACAAATACATGATGGCTAAACAATACACTACTTAATACCCAAGAGATCACTGAAGAAATCAAAGGGGAAATCAAAAAATACTTAGAAACAAATAACAATGGAAACACGATGACCCAAAACCTATGGGATACACCAAAAGCACTTCTAAGAGGGAAGTTTATAGCAATACAATCCTACCTTAATAAACAAGATTTATTTATCTCAAATAAACCACCTAACCTTACATCTAAAGCAATTAGAGAAAGAAGAACGAAAAATCTCCAAAGTTAGCAGAAGGAAAGAAATCATAAAGATCAGACCAGAAATAAATGAAAAAGAAATGGAAGAAACGATAGCAAAGATCAATAAAGGTAAAAGCTTTTCTTTGAGAAGGTAAACAAAAATTTTAAACTATTATCCAGGTTCATCAAGGAAAAGTGGGAGAAGACTCAAATCAATAGAAGTAGAAATGAAGAAGGAGAAGTAACAACAGACGCTGCAGAAATAAAAGGATCATGAGATATTACTACAAGCAACCATATGCAAAAAAAATGGACAACCTGGGAGAAATGGACAAATTCGTAGAAATGCACAAACTCCTGAGACTGAACCAGGAAGAAATAGAAATTATGAACAAGCACTGAAATTGAAACTATGATGTAAATATTCCAACAAACCAAAGCCCAGAACCAGATGGCTTCAGAGGTGAATTCTATCAAACATTTAGAGAAGAGCTAACACCTATCCTTCTCAAATTCTTCCAAAATAGAGCAGAGGGAGGAGCACTCCCAAACACAGTCTACAAGGCCACCATCACGCTGCTACCAAAACTAGACAAAGATGTCACAAAGAAAACTACAGGCCAAAATCCCTGATGAACATAGATGCGAAAATCCTCAACAAAACACTACCAAACAGAATCCTACAGCACATTAACAGGATCATACACCATGATCAAGTGGGGTTAATCCCCGGAATGCAAGGATTCTTCAACATATGCAAATCAATCAATGTGATAAACCATATTAACACATTGAAAGAGAAAAACCATATGATCATCTCAATAGATGCAGAGAAAGCTTTCGACAAAATTCGGCACCCATTTATGATAAAAACACTCCAGAAGTAAGCATAGGGAGAACTTTCCACAACATAATAAAGGCCATATATGACAAACTCACAGCCAACATCATCCTCAATGGTGAAAAACTGAAAGCATTTTCACTATGACCAGGAACAAGACAAGGTCTCCCACTCTCACCACTATTATTCAACATAGTTTTGGAAGTTTAAGCCACAACAATCAGAGATGAAAAAGAAATAAAAGGAATCCAAATCCGAAAAGAAAAAGCAAAGCTGTCATTTGCAGATGACATGATAGTATACATAGACAATCCTAAGGATGCTACCAGAAAACTTCTACTCTAATCGAGGAATTTGGTAAAGTAGGAGGATACAAAATTAATGCACAGAAATGTCATGCATTCCTATGTACTAATGATGAAAAATCTAAAGAGAAATTAAGGAAGCCCTCCCATTTACCATTGCAACAAACAGAAAAACAAAATACCTATGAATAAACCTGCCTAAGGAGAAAAAACACCTGTATGAAGAAAACTATAAGATACTGATGAAAGAAATTAAAGATGATACAACAGATGGAGAGATATAATATTTTCTTGGATTGGAAGAATCAACATTGTGAAAATGTCTATACTATGCAAAGCAATTTACAGATTCAATGCAATCCCTATCAAACTACCAATTGCATTTTTCCAGAACTAGAACAAAAATTTCACAATTAGTATGGAAACACAAAAGACCCCGAATAGCCAAAGCAATCTTAAGAAAGAAAAATGCAGCTGGAAGAATCAGACTATTCAGACTATTCTACAAAGCTACAATAATTAAGTCAGTATGGTACTGGCACAAAAACAGAACTATCAATCAGTGGAACAGGATAGAAAGCCCAGAGTTAAACCCATGCACATATGGTCACCTTATTTTTGAAAAAGGAGGCAAGAATATACAGTGGAGAAAAGACAGCCTTGTCAGTAAGTGGTGCTGGGAAAACTGGACAGCTACCTGTAAAAGAATGAAATTAGAAAACTCCCTAACATCATAAAGAAAAAACAACTCAACATGGATTAAATACATACATATAAGACAAGACACTATCAAACTCTTAGAGGAAAACATAGGCAGAACACTCCATGACATATATCACAGGAAGATCCTTTTTGACCCACCTCCTAGAGAAATGGAAATAAAAACAAAAATTAAAAAATGGGACCTAATGCAACTTAAAAGCTTTTGCACAGAAAAGCAAACCATAAACAAGACGAAAAGACAACCATCAGAATGGGAGAAAATATTTGCAAATGAAGCAACTGACAAAGGATTAATCTCCAAAATTTACAAGCAGCCCATGCAGCACAATATTCAAAAAACAAACAACCCAATCCAAAAACAGGCAGAAGACTTAAACAGACATTTCTCCAAAGAAGATATGCAGAAATCCAACAAACAAATTAAAGAATGCTCAATATCATTAATCACTAGAGAAATGCAAATCAAAACTACAATGTGATATCATCTCACATGGGCCAGAGTGGCCATCACCAAAGTATCTAGAAACAATAAATGCTGGAGAGGGTGTGGAGAAAAGGGAACCCTCTTGCAGTGTGGGTGGGAATGTAAATTGATACAGCCACTATGGAGAACAGTATGGAGGTTCCTTAAAAAACTACAAATAGAACTACCATATGACCCAGCTGGGCATATACCCTGAGAAAACCATAATTCAAAAAGAGTCATGTACCACAATGTTCATTGCAGCTCTATTTACGATAACCAGGACATGAAAGCAACCTAAATGTCCATTGAAAGATGAATGGATAAAGAAGATGTGGCACATATATATAATGGAATATTACTCACCCATAAAAAGTAATGAATTTGATTTTTTTGTAATGAGGTGGATGGATTTTGAGTCTGTCATATAGAGTGGAGTAAGTCAGAAAGAGAAAAAGAATACCGTATGCTAACACATATATATGGAGTCTAAAAAAAAGGGGAAAAAAAGGTCATGTAGAACCAGGGTCAAGATGGGAATAAAGACCTACTAGAGAATGGGCTTGAGGACATTGGGAGGGGGAAGGGTAAGCTGGGGCAAAGTGATAGAGTGGCATGGACATATATACACTACCAAATGTAAAATAGATAGCTAGTTGAAAGCAGCCCCATAGCACAGGGAGATCAGCTCGTGCTTTGTGACCACCTAGAGGGGTGGGATAGGGAGGGTGGGAGGGAGGGAGACACAAGAGAGAAGAGATATGGGGATATATGTTTATGTATAATTGATTCACTTTGCTATAAAACAGAAACTAACACACCATTGTAAAGGAATTATACTCCAATAAAGATGTTAAAAAAAAAACTTCCAAGAAACAAAAGCCCAAGACCAGAATTATACTCCAATAAAGATGTTAAAAAAAAAACTTCCAAGAAACAAAAGCCCAAGACCAGATGGCTTCACAGGTGAATTTTCTCAAACATTTAGTGAAGAGCTAACACCCATCCTTCTCAAACGCTTCTAAAATATTACAGAGAGAGGAACACTCCCAAACTCATTCTACGAGGCCACCATCACCCTCATACCAAAACCAGACAAAGATGTCACAAGAAAAAAGAACTACAGGCCAATATCACTGATGAACATAAACGCAAAAATCCTCAAAAAGATACTAGCAAACAGAATCCAACAGCACATCAAAAAGATCATACACCATGATCAAGTGGGGTTATCCCAGGAATGAAATGATTCTTCAGTATATGGAAATCAATCAACGAGATAAAGCATATTAACAAATTGAAGGAAAACAAACATATGATCATCTAAATACATGCAGAAAAAACTTTCAACAAAATTTAACACCAATTTATGATAAAAACCCTCCTGAAAGTCTTATATAGGGAATGTAACATAATAAAGGCCAAATATTACAAAACCATAACCAACATCATTCTCAATGGTGAAAAAATGAAACCATTTCCACTATGATCAGGAACAAGACAAGGTTGCCCACTCTCACCACTATTATTCAACATAGCTTTCTTTGAAAGTTTTCGCCACAGCAATCAGTGAAGAAAAAGAAATAAAAGGAATCCAAATTGGAAAAGAAGTAAAACTGTCACTGTTTGCAGATGACATGATAATATACACAGAGAATCCTAAGGATGCTACTAGAAAACTACTAGAGGTAATCAACAAATTTGGTGAACTAGCAGGATACAAAATTAATGCACAGAAATCCTTTGCATTCCTATACACTAACAATGAAAAATCTGAAAGAGAAATTAAGGAAACACTTCCCTTTACCGTTGCAAAAGAATACATACTTAGGAATAAACTTACCTAAGGAGACAAAAGACATGTATGCAGAAAAATATAAGATGTTGATGAAAGAAATTAAAGATGATACAAACAGATGGAGAGATATGCCAGGTTCTTGGATTGGAAGAGTCAACATTGTGAAAATGACTATACTACCCAAAGCAATCTACAGATTCAATGGAATCCCTATCAAACTACCAGTGGCATTTTTTACAGAACTAGAACAATAAATTTCACTACTTGTATGGAAACACAAAAGACCCCGAATAGCCAATGCAAGCTTGAGAAAGAAAAACAGGAGGCATCAGGCTCCCTGACTTCAGTAACTCTAGTAATCAAGACAGTATGGTTCTGGCCCAAAAGAGAAATATAGATCAATGGAACAGGATAGAAAGCACAGAGATAAACCCACGCACATATGGTCACCTTATCTTTGATAAAGGAGTCAAGAATATACAGTGGAGAAAAGGCAGCCTCTTTAATAAGTGGTGCTGGGAAAACTGGACAGCTACATGTAAAAAAATTAAATTAGAATACTCTCTAACACTGTGTACAAAAATAAACTCAAAATGGATTAAAGACCCAAATGTAAAACCAAACACTATCAAACTCTTAGAGGAAAACATAAACAGAACACTCTATGACATAAATCACAGGAAGATCCTGTTTGACCCACCTCCCAGCAAAGTGGAAGTAAAAACAAAAATAAACAAATGTGACTTAATGATACTTGGGCTTCCCTGGTGGCACAGTGGTTGAGAGTCTGCCTGCTGATGCAGGGGACACGGGTTCGTGCCCCGGTCCAGGAAGATCCCACATGCCGCGGAGCGGCTAGGCCTGTGAGCCCTGGCCGCTGAGCCTGCGCGTCCGGAGCCTGTGCTCCACAACGGGAGAGGTCACAACAGTGAGAGACCCGCGTACCACAAAAAAACCAAACCAAAACAAAACAAAACAAAAAAACCAAAAAAACAGAGGCAATTAATAGGTTAAAAAAGAAACTATATTGGAAAATTCATTGTAAGCCTAGATATAGTTTCTGCTGGAACTTGAAAGCACAAAATTAGTATCTTCGCAACTCACTCAGTCAGTTCAAGTGTTTATGTGGCTTCACAGAGGGGTAAGTCAGACTGAAGATGACCTGGACACCAGATAGAGCCTTAAGGCTGGGAAAGATATAGCCCTAGGACATAAATGACTCCAGCTAGCTGGATAGTCATCCCTAAGTGAATCTAAATTTAAAAAATTGGAGACTTCTGCAAATAAAGACCTAGATGACAATCTTGAATATATCATACAGAGGCAGTAGGTCAAAATTCAGATGAGCAGGTAGCAAAGACAGAAATAACAAGATTCCCATTTCTGCTGGTGGTAAGAGTGAAGCAACTTACAAATCCTGGCTCTTGCCTATATCCACAAGACCTATTTACATAAACTAATGAAACTTTCCATTCCTGAGACTTTATATTATATACCTCTCATTAGACATTTAGCACATATTTTTAAATTATTTTTAAATGTTTTATGCATACATGAATTCTTTACCTCAAATTAATTGCAATAGCTTAGAGAAAAGTATCATATTTAGCCCACCAAGCTCTTTGAGTAGTTTGTAGTCATTAAAACTTGTTTAACTGATTAATTTATATTCAACTCCCTTAGTGCTCCTTACTCATTCTTGTGGAGGATTCAGGATAGTTAAGGCAACTTCTAGGCTGAAGACATTCTATCACAAGTGATCCTGGATTATAGCTCCTGTATCTGGAAACAACAGGTGAGTAATCAGTGATATTCTCCAGCCCAAGGTTGCCTTCTTGAAAGGGCAGCTGTATGTCCCCTCCCCCATATAAGATGTACTCATATGTCACTTTTGACATCTGGAGGAAAAGACAAAATATTTTCTTGGAATAAATTCAGATTTCATCAGGTTCTATTTTTGTCCTTGAATCAGCAGTTTCTCTTTAATTAAGAAGAAAATAGAGACACTGCACTAATGAGTTAAGCCTGAGATGACATATCTTGATACTATATTAAGAAACATTAATGGAACCTTGCTCCAAAATGAAAAAAAACTGCTCTCAGAATGTGAGATGAAACAAGCTGACTAATTCTTCATTTAGAGATATGAATTATTAGTTGATAATACTTTAAAAGCAAACTTAATCCAGTTAAATCTCAGTATTCCAAGACTTTAAAATAGTAGTTGATATCATAAAGTCCTCTTCACGTGTACTCTACTTGTTTTACTATGCACCCTTACAATTACACTTTTCATACTTTTTCATGAACACATGGACATCTGAAAAAACTTATATTTGGAGTCAGGGGTCCTAGATAGTAGTTCAGGTCATTCTACTTGATGTACAGCTTCCAATGTGTCACTCAACTTCTCTAAGACTCAAAACTTTACTCTAAGGAAAGAGGTATTGGACTAGATGAGCCCTAAAACTCCTCAAGCTCTGTTATCCTATGCTATAGATATCAGAGTAGTATCTTAAAATAGAAATTTCCTCCTCATTCCTCTCTGAAATATATGATTCTCCAGAACAAGTACTCTATTCTGATCCTATTCCCTCACCTTCCTACCACCCAAGCTCAACCTCTTTCTGAAAAATTACTGGATTGATAAATGAAAAAAAATAAGCAAAGCCATTTATCTTGAAAATATTGAGCTGGTGTGAAATTTTATCTACAGTACATACTAATTAAATAGAGAAACATTTGAGATAAAAATACTTAATTTACTAATTAAATGACAAGTTTTGATACTCTTCTAAAATTGTCCCTTTGGCTTACTGTTCATTTCAGGAATTAATTAACATTTTCAAATCATGCTACAGTTGTGAAATTCCAATATAAATATGATTTGAAAATGTAGCTTCTGTTTTCTACCATGACTTCACAGGTTGTTGCTGTTATTTTTAAATGGGAGCTGCACCCTTCATTAGGTGCAAAATTAAAATATTCATTTGTGTAAAATTAAAATGAGTTTGTGGAGTCTGCACACAACTCCATGGCACAATTAATGCCTAGTCCCTGACAGAGGCCTATGTCTTGATTAGCTTTCTTTAATTGTTTACTAGAAATGAGAAACAGAATGTCAGTTTGGGTTTTGATGGTGTCCCTATGTTGAACACTTTTGAACTGGTTGATAATAATGCTTCTTGGGTGTGGAAACAGCTCATTTGGTAGACTGAATTCAAAGCTGGTTAATGCTCTGAAATAATTAGGAGAGGAAAAACAGAAATGTGCCTTCTCTTTTTTCTGCCTTGAAATATAAAGGGGTCAAAAGAAGAGTCTTTAAAAACACTGTGAATTTTGCTACATTTATATTTGGTAATTTGCTTTTCCTTTATTCTTTCTTAATCTGCCATGCATTCACCCCACCACCCATCCTATCTTGAAAGCCCCACCCAGTGAACTGCACATGCTGTAGCTCTGTCCTGAGTAGGGATTCGAGGAGAGTAAAGTGCTACCAGATGGGCACTGCAGAGGACAACAGGGAGGTGACAGAAGTTAGCAGTGAGAAGAGGAAGCGTTGATGGCAAGGTCTTCCCATTGAGTATGTTCTCATTCAAAAGCAAAGTTAAACATTAAAGAGTGAAGCCCTGAGAGGGCACCTGGCAACTGTTCTGAGCTCTCTCCTTCCCTTATCAAAATTTGCTTTGAGAAGTGTTTTAAAATTAGCCATTTACTCCTATAATTCCATAATAATAAATTCTTTGTGAGTTATTTTTGCACATATTTCTACTTCTAACTGGATATTTGACATACAACAATTCCTTTTGGAAAAGAATATCAGACATCAGCTCAGTTGGCAACAACTAATCCTTTGAAGAAGTAGTAGAAAACATTCCTCCTGGAATCCCATCAGTTTTTTTGCATGAGGCTATTGGATAAAGTTGGACACTATTGTAATACAGTCCTTTCCAAATACAGTTACTCTTGAAAAACATAGGTTTGAACTGTGCAGGTCCAAATATACACACATTTTTTTAATAGTAAATACTACAGTTCTACACAATACATGGTTGGTTGAATCCCCAGTTGTGGAACTGTGGTTACAGAGGAACCATAGATACAGAGGTCCAAATATAATTTACATGTGCATTTTCAACTCAGTGGAGAGTCACACCCCTAAACCCTTTGTTATTCAAAGGTCTACTGAATGTGCTTTTTATTTCATCCTGGAAACCAGCCTCCAGCCATCCTGTGATATACTTGATCCCTTCTGAACATCAACCGTCTTGTCCTCACGATAGCTGT
This sequence comes from Delphinapterus leucas, assembly GCF_059928025.1. NCBI lineage: Eukaryota > Metazoa > Chordata > Mammalia > Artiodactyla > Monodontidae > Delphinapterus > Delphinapterus leucas. Next base: position 59,630,653 of record NC_143142.1, on the reverse strand, counting down.
AGATATCATCCCTTGACATCAACACCCTTGTTTTCTGGTCTTTGAAGAAAGTAGACAATAAATGTAAGTGTCTTTCAAAAAAGTGATGATGATTAAGTTTCCATAACTTTGTCAACAGACACATTCTAAACTGTGAGATCCAATGAATTTTTAAATAAATCATATTCTCTCACTTTCACTTTACCCTAGTAATATAATGCCTTGTTTACCTTTTTCTCTTTTATATTAACATCTTTATTGGAGTATAATTGCTTTACAATGGTGTGTTAGTTTCTGCTTTATAACAAAGTGAATCAGTTATACATATACACATATCCCCATATCTCTTCCCTCTTGTGTCTTCCTTCCTCCCACCCTCCCTATCCCACACCTCTAGGTGGTCAAAAAGCACTGAGCTGATCTCCCTGTGCTATGCGGCTGCTTCCCACTAGCTATCTATTTTACATTTGGTAGTGTATATATGTCCATGCCACTCTCTCACTTTGTCCCAGCTTAACCTTCCCCCTCCCCATATCCTCAAGGCCATTTTATAGTAGGTCTGCGTTTTTATTCCCATCTTGTCCCTGGGTTCTTCATGACCTTTTTTTTTTTTTAAATTCCATATATATGTGTTAGCATATGGTTGTTGTTCTCTTTCTGACTTACTCTCTTCTGATGATTTTTCTGAACAATATCATTTTATCTTGACACGGGAAAAAAACCCTATGAGAAAGGCATGGTATTTATTTTACTCTTTGTCCCCCATTATTACTTCTGCCTCAGATCCTATTATGTGCTCTTTTGCATTTGTTTATTCATTTATTTATCCATTTATTCAAAAACATCATAATAGTGATAATAAAAATTATTACAGCTACAATTTATGAATACTTCAATTGTACTACTGTGTTTGAAATTAGAGACACAAAAATTAATGATGTACAGTTTCAGTCCTTAAAAAACGTGAAGAGTAATGAAAGAGACACCTGCATAAACAGTAATACTAAAATATATTTAATGAAAGAGAGATATCTAGGAAATTTAGGAACACACAAGTATTTAGTCCAGCATCAGGATCCAGCAAGTTTTTCTTGCTGGATCCCTCAGGATCCAGTATTAACTATTTCTAGCTTTTGTAAATTTGATGCTTTAATATCTGCCCTGCATGCCTATACTGGACACACCTTGTTCTGTACAACCTGATAATATGCCTGAGTTACCTTTCTTTGGCCTCCTGCCTTCCTCATTGTCATCACTTCTCAGGATGAGACCTTCTCTTGGGTGTGCACTTGTAAATACAAACAATACAAATCCAGAGTCTGCACCCTCAACCACCCCTCTTATAGGGTTCTCACACTCTGAAGCACTATATACACATCCTAATAACCCCAGGTCAATGTACCAGACAACAAGGGACTGTCACCACGACCCAGAGCCTGTTAAATTATTCAAACTAGCCAATTCTAAACCCTCATACTCTATTTAGCTCATTCCTTCCCATGGAAAACACAATAAAGAAGATTGTGCACTGTTCGTCTCTCTCCCTCTGCCTCATGACTGACCCCCAGTGATTTCCCATGTCTATGGCTCCCTTGTTGTATGACATATACTCCCTTTCTTGGGAACTGTGAATATAATAAAATATCTTTTCAACAGCAATTGTATCCTGATCTATGGCCTTACCATACTTAAATAATAATAAAACCTATTAAAACATACTCTCTTAATGAAACTGTTCAATATGCTCAAGACTTAGTTTCTCAAAGTGTTTTTACATATGGAATCTCCCTTGATCACTTCTCTAGTCCTCTGAGTGAAGAAGTTTAGCGGTGACTCCTCATTTTTCAGAGGAATAAAGGCACAAAACCATCAATTTGTCCAGAGTCACGTGGTAATGAGGTGACAGAGCCAGAACTGGAAACCAGATGCTCTGATCTCATTCAGTGATTTGGGAATTGTGCCAGGACTGGCTGTCTCCTGAGGAGAAGAACAAACAGGAATTTTTGAACTATCAACCCTTAAAATGGGAGCAAATTGGAGCATGGTGTCATCTAAAATCGTGGTATATCTAATTAATCAAAATATGGTCTATATGTAATAAATAAAATTAATTAAATAACAAATATTCTAAGTAAATGTTTTTTTAAAGACTCTATTACTATTCACGTGAAATTGTTTATGTGTAATTAATGTCATCTAGGCATATAAACTCATGATAAAACTCCTTTAAAATGCTTGTTCTCTGAAATAGGTAAGTTCTTCCAGTGTAATCCTATTAATTTTATTCATTTCATGGGTAAAACCTTTATTGTTATATAATATTAAGGTGTAAAAATTATAGCAATGAGTTTGTCATTCATTCTAAATGAAGAACTGGATAGGAAATTCGATCCAAATCAAATTTCTTCTTAGTTTTACATAAAAATGAAGGCCCAACCTTACTGAAATCTTATTGTCTGTCCAGTTGGTGATAGATTTAAAACAAGACATGGTTGTTTGAATCTTTTTTCATAAGTTTTCATGTTTCCCCCTTTGTTAGAATTATACTTCTAGGTTCTCTGCCATGAGATTTCATGATTCCATACAATTCAGTGGAGTGAGCAAAATGTATTTCCCTGCTCCGTTCATGCTAAATTTGACCATGTCAAGCTGAAGTGTCAGTCTGACTATTCTGGACCAAAATGTCAATATGTATCACATGTTTCTGCTCACCCTCTTGCACTCCTGTCATTTGCCAAGAGTACACACCAGGCGTAGGCACTGGCCCAAGAAAAATAATGAGATCTGTGAACCAAGCCAAGCAGGGTTCCAGGCAACCTGCAAACTTGAGAAGGAAAATACTTGCTGCAGTAAGTCACTAAATTTTGGGATGCTTTCTTCCAAGGCATTATTGTAACATTAGCTGACTTACACACTAGGCCATCACTTTCCTGCCTTTCAATCCAAGGTTCTTTTGATTGCACATATGTTTATTTTTATGAATTTGGCTTAACTGTATATAATGTTTTCTAAAGATGTATCAAATCCCTCAGAAAAATGTGATCTTGTTTACTTTATTTTAGGGTTCTTGATATACTATCCAAGTGAACAAAACTTTCCAAGTACAGGTACACTGGTACAAAAAAATCCAGTATCCTATGTTGAATGAAAAAATGAATTTTTTAAATCCATTTAGTCAAGATCAGCTTGTCAATAGGTTGAGCAGATTACTATCTGCTTCCAGTTACTTGAGATCCAAGTAAGGTACCAAACTTCCCTCAAATTGTTGTTCAAATACCTTGAATGGGTTTTTCCCTATTTTGGTAACTTAATAATAATCCCCCACCTTTAGGATATTTGAAGAGTCAGTTCCCTTAGATCGAAATAGTGCTCATTAAAACATCCCTGATAAATGTATAAAGCATTCTAATGTGCACATATAGACAGATTTGTAAAGCACCTTCTGTGCCTCATTATTAAATAGAGTTGTACAATTTATAAAGTGACTCCACATATATTATTTTAGTTGAGTTCATCAAGACAGAGAATGTGGTACCATTTTGGGGACAGAAATCTGAGACTTGGAGAAATTTCCTTAGGTCATACAGCTAAGAAATGGCCTGCTCCAAATCTCATGTACTTTCCCAAATATCTCATGAAGTTGAGATATTAAATAAGAAAGCCATGTGAGATAAAGGATATGGGATGGAACAAGAAGTGACAAATCTTGGTGCTGTTAGGGAGCATTATGATTAAGTAAAGAAGGCAGTCTGAATTCCTCCAGTGTGATCTGACTCCTTTGCACTCCTTCCACTTGGCCTTTTTTTCTTTGTGCCACTCAGGATCAAGTAAGAAAAACAGAATCTATCCCAGGTAATTAGGTAGAGGAAAAAAATATGCAAAAGTAACTATAAGGACATTTTAATAGCTGAAAGGGCAGATAGGGGATGATAAAGTGACCCACAGGTTAGCAAGAGGTCTGATGGTACAATGGAAGGAGGAAGTTTACCAGATTCTAGAAGCTGGAACCATCTGCAAGAGGCAGAATCTAGAAAGGAGGTGGTGTGCTAAGAGAGCTGGGGTCACAACAGTGACACAACTCTCTGAGAGGCCACCAGCAGTCAAAAGGAGGGAACAAGCACCTTTTTTTCCCTCCTTTTTCTGTTCTACGTTCTCTCACCAGGGCCAAATCTAACCTGAAGCAAGTTGGCAAGAGTGTCTAAGAAACAGAATTTGCTAGAGTCTGTGCTTTGCTGTGCAGAACAGAGCAGGGTAAAATTATGAATCCAAGATTTGAGAGCATGTAGGCAAACAACAGGTAAATACCTCTTCTAGACTGCAAATGCCTCAGAGAAGCAAGTTTTAAAGATATTTATTAAGTGAGAAATGTCTCGTTTTAGTGAGACTCAGATTAAGTAGCCTGACAAAGTGAGAGGAGTGACTGTTGGAGGTGGGGATTGGAGTGAGGAAGAGTTAATGAAACAGGATGTATTGCCTTTCCCAAGACACATTGAGTAGATAAGCATTTACTGTTGCTTTTATTGAGCAAGCCCTCTACTCATGTCCTGTAATTGATTTAATTGTATTTATTTCTTGAATATCTTAATAACCTCTCTCCTTACACCAGTACCCCCTTACAAAAAGCAAGTAAATGAAGTGTGTGTGTGTGTGTGTGTGTGTGTGTGTGTGTATTCATACACACTCACCAGAATCAGTGGCACATACATTCATGGCAGGGGGCTTGGCCCAAGTATTTCCCTGGCTGTATCTGATCAGTGAAGGAGACACAAGGCCCATACACTCACCCTGCATGTTTGGCAACATCTCTGAAACTGGAATCCAGTGTACAAAGAACATATTAGCCAGGGGCACAGAGATGAAATGGAAAAGTACTTCTGAAAATGTATCTAATTTTTTTCAGATGTCTCCCATCAGCTTGGTGGTTGGCATGCTTTCCTGTTTTCCATTTAGTACATTTTATAGTTACATCTTCAAATATGAAATGAGTGAAAATAAAGTTTTTAAAATGAATGTCACCCATCCATATTCATACATATGTATATAGAAAGCAAAACTTAAAAACACACTTATAAAATGCAATCATATATAAAATATATACACATATATGTTTTAAAAAACTGGATTGATTTTACTTAATTAACTTTGATTTTTCTGTCTCATCTTTTGGTGTCTACAGAAGAAAATGATAACAAGTCATTTAATAATGCCCCAGACCTTTCTACTGGGAAACACAGCCAGACAGACTTTCTCATAAATTGTTTAGAATAATGTAAATCTCCAGCGATTTTTTTTCTCTGAATAGTGTGTTTAAAAGAAGAAAATAACAAACAATGAGCTTTGAAAGATGATTTTATTGAGTGGTGGGCGGGAATTGCCAAGAGGAGAAAGGGCATACATTTGGAAAATCTGTATATTTTAATAAATAATGATGTAAGTTACTTCCTCGTATTCTTGCTAAAGAAAAAGACTCTGTTAGTTGAAAAACAAAAACTGGATCAGAGCCTAGAGACCACAGACAAAAATACTGATGGTTGTATGTAAGTAAGAGAGAAAGTAAATAAATATTCCCTCTTCCTGGGCCTTCCATTAGCTTTTCTCTTGTAGGGGACTTAAGTCTTGTAAATGCTGGATCTCCAAGCCAAACACTCTGGAACACCCCTTGCTCATTAACTGACAAAGAAACCACTTTCCATTTCTGGCCTAGTGAAGTGCTTCCTCATGGGAAAGATTTACCCAGTACTCATTATTTAAACATGAATCTTTTTTTCCATCTAAGTCAATTGTTCAAATTAAAAATTCAAGAAGAAATGCTTAACTTACCTAAGAAAAACTGTCCAAAAGGATATAAAACATGGTTTAAAAAAAAAAAATAACAGATGACTTGCCAGTTCAGCACCACTAATTTCAATTCAGGGCCTCAGAGTCTCTTTTGTGCCTTACTTTTATCATCACACTAGGCAATTTACAGACATCAATACATTAAAGTTTTTCCTTATGCATTTCTGTTGGACAATGAAGTTTGACCCATTATATGGTATCATCCACATTTTAAAAAAAATGAAAGACATTACATATCATTAAATATTCTTGTACAAATTCATATTGAAAGCTGAATATTATGTTGCAATAATATATCTCATTTTATTTAACCAATAGCTTAAGGTTGAACATTTTAAATCATTTTTATTTTTTCTTCATTAAAACAATGCTGTGATGACATAAACATCCTAAAAAGAAAATCTCAAAATATTATCATAATTAGTTTCTTCAGAAATGTTCCTACAAGTACAATCACTGGGTCAAAGAGTATTCAGAAAACTTTTTCAATACCCATTTATAGCAAACATCTAAAATATTTGCACCAATTTTTATTCCCATTAATGGTAGGAAAGTGCTTACTTATTTATTGTATCTTTTCCAACTGTGAGCATTGTTACTTATTATTTATTTTAATTTAATTTTTATTTTATATTGGACTATAGTTGATTTACAATATTATGTTATTTTCAGGTGTACAGCAAACTGATTCAGTTATACATATACATATATCCATTCTTTTTTAGATTCTTTTCCCATATGGGTTATTACAGAATACCGAGTAGAGTTCCCTGTGCTATGCAGTAGGTCCTTGTTGATTATTTATTTTATATATAGTGGTGTGTATATGTTAATCCCCAAATCCTGTTTTATCCCTCCCTCAACCTTTCCCCTTTGCTAACTACTTATTACATTATTTTTATTATGCATTTTGATTTCTACTGGAATATAATATTTTCATTTATTTAATTATCATCTTCATGTACTAATTGGTGAATTCTTATTCATATTCTTCAACAGTAACACCAACATGTATTAATATATATATGCATCCAACCCTCTGCTAAGGATTTAGTATACAGAGGTGAACATGATAAGCAAAGACCATGCCTACAAGAAGCTTAGAGTTTAGTGGGGCAAGACATGCAATCACAAGGGTGTTGGAGGATTTGAAAGGCTACAATGCTTCAAGAAATTTATCTAGAGAGATATAGAAGGGCTCACTCATGAAGAGTGGCCAGTTTATTTTTTTGTTTCATTGTTACTTTTGATTTGTAAGTACCATTCATCTATTAAGAATATTATGAATCCCTCTGGGATATACATAGAAAACACTGCTAATTTGCTGTTATTTGTCTTTTAATTTTGTTTTTAATTTTTCTCTTGCTAAATTTAGCAATTAATTACCCTAAATTTTGTTACTGCTCTTCTCTACAACAATATAGTATCAATAGAAATCCTTACCAACATTTTCTCCAAATACGTTTATGGTTTTTTTATATTTAAGTCTTTAATATGGAATATATTTTAAAATATACTTTGAGATAACATTAAAATTTTTTGGAGTTTTTTTGTTGGTTGTTTGTTTTAAAGGTTCTTTTTTAACCCTAAATGCTGTCAATTGACCCAATATTTAATTTTTAATTATCCATTTTTTTCTCAATGAGTAAGGGAAATGTATGCTATATTAAATTATTACTGTGCTTTCTGCCCTTTAAAAATTTAATTTTGTTTTACATGTGTCCACGACAATCAGTTTTAATTATCATAGTTTTATAATTCATAAGACAAGATCCTCCAACACACATTTATGTTTCAAAAACTGCCTTTTTATTCTCACTGTAGGTATTTTGATTTCAACTGCCTTAACATTCTATATCAACTGGAGAAGAACTGATATATTCCGAATATGTGCCACCACAGATTATATTCATTCCGATGTATAACTCTTTAGTCAGCTCAGGATTAATCGCTCTACTCCTAACTCTTTTCCAACCTATCATACAACTTCCACTTCTTGTTCATTTTATCTAGAGCTTCAGAGCTAAGATAAAAACATTAAATTATTATATAGCAGATATTTGGTTTCTATAATTAGTTTTGGCATATTCACTTAAAGGGTACTACAGATATTTATCATCAACTCTGCATTTGATATACAGTGATTCCCTTCGTAAGTTCTTTAATTTTCTTCATTTCACAAGGTGCTAAAGTATATCTTCCCATAATACTTTCCAGTACAGAACATGCATATCGCCTTTTGTAATCCAGAATTTTTTTTAACATCTTTATTGGAGTATAATTGCTTTACAACGGTGTGTTAGTTTCTGCTTTATAACAAAGTGAATCAGCTATATATATACATATGTTCCCATATCTCTTGCATCTCTCTCCCTCCCACCCTCCCTATCCCCACCCTTAGGTGGTCACAAACCACTGAGCTGATCTCCCTGTTCTATGCGGCTGCTTCCCACTAGCTAACTATTTTACGTTTGGTAGTGTATATATGTCCATGCCACTCTCTCACTTTGTCAGAGCTTACCCTTCCCCCTCCCCATATCCTCAAGTCTATTGTCTAGTAGGTCTGTATCTTTATTACCGTCTTACCCCTAGGTTCTTCATGACCATTTGTTTTCTTAGATACCATATAAATGTTTTAGCATATGGTATTTATTTTTCTTTTCTGACCTACTTCACTCTGTATGACAGACTCTAGGTCCATCCACTTCACTACAAATAACTCAATTTCGTTTCTTTTTATGGCTGAGTAATATTCCATTGTATATATGTGCCACATCTTCTTTATCCATTCATCTGTTGATGGACACTTAGGATGCTTCCATGTCCAGGCTATTGTAAATAGAGCTGCAATGAATATTTTGGTACATGACTATTATTGAATTATGGTTTTTCTCAGGGTATATGCCCAGTAGTGGGATTGCTGGGTGGTATGGTAGTTCTATCTGTAGTTTTTTGAGGAAGCTCCATACTGTTTTCCATAGTGGCTGTATTAATGTACATTCCCACTAACAGTGCAAGAGTGTTCCCTTTTCTCCACACCCTCTCCAGCATTTATTGTTTCCAGATTTTCTGATGATGGCCATTCTGACCTGTGTGAGATGATATCTCATTGTAGATTTGATTTGCATTTCTCTAATGATTAATGATGTTGAACATTCTTTCATGTGTTTGTTGGCAATCTGTATATCTTCTTTGGAGAAATGTCTATTTAGGTCTTCTGCCCCTTTTTGGATTGGGTTGTTTGTTTTTTTTGTTATTGAGCTGCTTGTAAATTTTGGAGATTAATCCTTTGTCAGTTGCTTCATTGGCAAATATTTTCTCCCATTCTGAGGGTTGTCTTTTGGTCTTCTTTATGGTTTCCTTGGCTGTGCAAAAGCTTTGAAGTTTCATTAGGTCCCATTTGTTTATTTTTGTTTTTATTTCCATTTATCTAGGAGGTGGGTCAAAAAGGATCTTGCTGTGATTTATGTCATAGAGTGTTCTGCCTATATTTTCCTCTAAGAGTTTGATAGTGCCTGGCCTTACAGTTAGGTCTTTAATCCATTTTGAGTTTATTTTTATGCATGGTGTTAGGGAGTGTTCCAATTTCATACTTTTACATGTACCTGTCCAGTTTTCCCAGCACCACTTATTGAAGAGGCTGTCTCCACTGTATATTCTTGCCTCCTTTATCAAAGATAAGGTGACCATATGTTCGTGGGTTTGTCTCTGGACTTTCTATCCTGTTCCATTGATCTATTTTTCTGTTTTTTGTGCCGGTACCATACTGTCTTGATTACTGTAGCTTTGCACTACAGTCGGAAGTCAGGGAGCCTGATTCCTCCAGCTCCTTTTTTCATTCTCAAGATTGCTTTGGGTATTCAGGGTCTTTTGTGTTTCCATACAAATTATGAAATTTTTTGTTCTAGTTCTGTGAAAAATGCCAGTGGTGGTTTGATAGGGATTGTATTGAATCTGTAGATTGCTGTGGGTAGTAGAGTCATTTTCACAATGTTGATTCTTCCAGTCCAAGAACATGGTATATCTCTCCATCTATTTGTATCATCTTTAATTTCTTGCATCAGTGTCTTATAATTTTCTGCATACAGGTCTTTTGTCCCCTTAGGTAGGTTTATTCCTAGATATTTAATCTTTTTTGTTGCAATGGTAAATGGGAGTGCTTTTTGAAATTTCACATTCAGATTTTTCATCATTAGTATATAGGAATTCCAGAGATTTCTGTGCATTAATTTTGTATCCTGCTACTTTACCAAATTCGCTGGTTAGCTCTAGTAGTTTTCTGTTAGCATCTTTAGGTTTCTTAATGTATACTATCATGTTATCTGCAAACAGTGAGAGTTTTATTAATTCTTTTCTGATACGGTTTCCGTTTATTTCTTTTTCTTCTCTAATTGCTGTGGCTAAAACTTCCAAAACTATGTTGAATAATAGTGGAGAGAGTGGGCAACCTTGTCTTGTTCCTGATCTTAATGGAAATGGTTTCAGCTTTTCCCCATTGAGGACGATGTTGGCTGTGGGTTTGTCATATATGGCCTTTATTATGTTGAGGGAAGTTCTCTCTATGACTACTTTCTGCAGGGTTTTTACCATAAATGGGTGTCGAATTTTGTCAAAAACTTTCTCTGCATCTATTGAGATGATCATATGGTTTTTCTCTTTCAATGTGTTAATATGGTTTATCACATTGATTGATTTGCGTATATTGAAGAATCCTTGCATTCCTGGGATAAACCCCACTTGATCATAGTGTATGATCTATTTAATGTGCTGTAGGATTCTGTTTGGTAGTGCTTTGTTGAGGATTTTCGCATCTTTGTTCAACAGTGATACTGGCCTGTATTTTTCTTTCTTTGTGACATCTTTGTCTGGTTTTGGCACCAGGGTGATGGTGGCCTTGTAGAATGAGTTTCAGAGTGTTCCTCCCTCTGCTATATTTTGGAAGAGTTTGAGAAGGATAGGTTTTAGCTTTTCTCTAAATGTATGCTAGAATTCTCCTGTGAAGCCATCTGATCCGGGGCTTGTGTTTGTTAGAAGATTTTTAATCACAGTTTCAATTTCAGTGCTTGTGTTTGGTTTGTTTATATTTTCTATTTCTTCCTGGTTCAGTCTTGGCACGTTGTGCATTTCTAAGAATTTGCTCATTTCTTCCATGTTGTTCATTTTATTGGCATAGAGTTGCTTGTAGTAATCTCTCATGATCCTTTGTATTTCTGTAGTGTCAGTTGTTACTTCTCCTTTTTCATTTCTAATTCTATTGATTTGAGTCTGCTCCCTTTTTCTCTTGATGAGTCTGGCTAATGGTTTATCAATTTGTTTATCTTCTCAAAGAACCAGCTTTTAGTTTTCTTGATCTTTCCTATCATTTCCTTCATTTCTTTTTCATTTATTTCAGATCTGATCTTTATGATTTCTTTCCTTACACTAACATTGGGGTTTTTTTGGTTTTTCTTTCTTTTGTTGCTTTAGGTGCAAGGTTAGGTTGTTTATTTGAGATGTTTCCTGTTTCTTAAGGTAGGATTGTATTGCTATATACTTCCCTCTTAGAACTGCTTTTGCTGCATCCCATTGGTTTTGGGTCAATGTGTCTCCACTGTCATTTGTTTCTAGGTAGTTTTTTAATTTCCTCTTTGATTTCTTCAATGATCACTTCGTTATTAAGTAGTGTATTGTTTAACCTCCATATGTTTGTATTTTTTGCAGATCTTTTCCTATAATTGATATCTAGTCTCATAGTGTTGTGGTCGGAAAGATACTTGACACAATTTCAATTTTCTTAATTTACCAAGGCTTAATTTGTGACCCAAGATATGATCTATCCTGGAGAATACTCCATGAGCACTTGAGAAACATGTGTATTCTGTTCTTTTTGGATGGAATGTCCTATAAATATCAATTAAGTCCATCTTGTTTAATTATCATTTAAAGCTTGTGTTTCCTTATTTATTTTCATTTTGGATGATCTGTCTATTGGTGAACATGGGGTGTTAACATCCCCTACTATGATTGTGTTACTGTCGATTTCTGTTTTCTTAGCTGTTAGTATTTCCCTTATGTATTAGGTGCTCCTACATTGGGTGTATAAATATTTACAATTGTTATATCTTCTTCTTGGATCATTCCTTGATCACTATGTAGGACCCTTCTTTGTCTCTTGTAATAGTCTTTATTTTAAAGTCTATTTTGTCTGATATGAGAATTGCTACTCCAGCCTTCTTTTGGTTTCCATTTGCATGGAATATCTTTTTCCATTCCCTCACTTTCAGTCTGTATGTGTCCCTAGGTCTGAAGTGGGTCTCTTGTAGACAGCATACATATGGGTCTTGTTTTTTATCCATTCAGCCAATCTGTGTCTTTTGGTGGGAGCATTTAATCCATTTACTTTTAAGGTAATTATCGATATGTATGTTCCTATTTCAATTTTCTTAATTGTTTTAGGTTTGTTATTGTAGGTCTTTTCCTTCTCTTGTGTTTCTTGCCTAGAGACGTTCCTTTACCATTTGTTGTAAAGCTGGTTTGGTGGTGCTGAACTCTCTCAGCTTTTGCTTGTCTGTAAAGGTTTTAATTTCTCCCTCGAATCTGAATGAGATCCTTGCTGGGTAGAGTAGTCTTGGTTGTAGGTTTTTCTCCTTCATCCCTTTAAATATGTTCTGCCACTCCCTTCTGGCTTTCAGAGTTTCTGCTGAAAGATCAGCTGTTAACCTTATGTGGATTCCCTTGTGTGTTATGTGTTGCTTTCCCCTTGCTGCTTTTAATATGATTTCTTTGTGTTTAATTTTTGATAGTTTGATTAATAGGTATCCTGGTGTGTGTCTCCTTGGATTTATCCTGTATGGGACTCTCTGTGCTTCCTGGACTTGATTAACTATTTCATTTCCCATATTAGGGAAGTTTGCAACTATAATCTCTTCAAATATTTTCTCTGTCCCTTTACATTTCTCTTCTTCTTCTGGGATGCCTATAATTCGAATGCTGGTGCATTTAATGTTTTCTCAGAGGTCTCTGAGACTTTCCTCAGTTCTTTTCATTTTTTTTCTTTATTCTGCTTTTCAGTAGTTATTTCCACTATTTGATCTTCCAGATCACTTATCCATTCTTTTTTCTCAGTTATTCTGCTCTTGATCCCTTCTAGAGAATTTTTATTTTCATTTATTGTGTTGTTCATCTTTGTTTGTTTGCTCTTTAGTTCTTCTAGGTCCTTGTTAAACATTTCTTGTATTTTGTCTATTCTATTTGCAAGATTTTGGACCATCTTTACTATCATTATTCTGAATTCTTTTTCAGGTAGACTGCCTATTTCTTCTTCATTTATTAGGTCTGGTGGGTTTTTACCTTGCTCCTTCATCTGCTGTGTGTTTTTCTGTCTTCTCATTTTGCTTAACTTACTGTGTTTGGGTCTCCTTTGCACAGTCTTCAGATTCATAGATCCTGTTGTTTTTGGTGTCTGTCCCCAGGGGCTAAGGTTTGTTCAGTGGGTTGTATAGGCTTCCTGGTGGAGGGGACTATTGCTTGTGTTCTGGTGGGTGAAGCTTGATCTTGTCTTTCTGGTGGGCGGGTCCTTGTCTGGTGGTGTGTTTTGGGGTATCTGTGGCCTTATTATGATTTTAGGCAGTCTCTCTGGTATTGGATGGGGCTGTGTTCCTGTCTTGCTTGTTGTTTGGCATAGGTTGTCCAGCATTGTAGCTTGCTGGCCATTGAGTAAAGCTGGGTCTTGGCATTGAGATGGAGATCTCTGGGAGATTTTTGCCATTTGATATTACATGGAGCTAGGAAGTCTCTTGTGGAACAGTGTCCTGAAGTTGGCTCTCCTACCTCAGAGGTACAGCACTGACTCCTGGCTAGAGCACCAAGAGCCTTTCATCCACACGGTTCAGAATAAAAGGGAGAGAAAATTGAAAGAAAGTGGATAAATTAAAATAAAGTAAAATAAAATAAAGTTATTAAAATAAAAAATAATTATTAAAAAAATTTTTTAAAGGAAAAAAATGGACGCACAGAAGTCTAGGACAAATGGTGAAAGCAAAGCTATACAGACAAAATCTCACACAGAAGCCTACACTCACAAAAAGAGGAAAAGGGGAACAAATAATATATCTTGCTCCCAAAGTCCACCTCCTCAAATTGGGATGATTCGTTATCTATTCAGGTATTCCACAGATGCAGGGTACATCAAGTTGATTGTGGAGATTTAATCCACTGCTCCTGAGGCTGCTGGGAGTTATTTCCCTTTCTCTTCTTTGTTCGCACAGCTCCCTGGGCTCAGCTTTGGATTTGGAACCACCTCTGCCTTTAGGTCACCTGAGGGCATCTGTTCTTCGCTCAGACAGGACACAGTTCAAGGAGCAGCTGATTCGGGGGCTGTGGCTCAATCAGGCGGGGGGGGCGGCTAGGGAGAGCTACGGATGCGGGGCAAGCCTATGGCGGCAGAGGTGTGATGTTGCACCAGCCTGATGTGTGCTGTGTGCTCTCCTGGGGAAGTTGTCCCTGGATCACAGTACCCTGGCAGTGGCGGGCTCCACAGGCTCCCGGGAGGGGAGGTGTGGATAGTGACCTGTGCTCACACACAGGCTTCTTGGTGGCTGCAGCAGAAGCCTTAGCATCTCATGCCCGTCTCTGGGGTCCACGCTGATAACCGTGGTTCTCCCCTGTCTCTGGAGCTCCTTTAAGCAGCACTCTTAATCCCCTCTCCTCACACACCAGGAAACAAAGAGGGAAGACAAAGTCTCTTGCCTCTTCGGGAGCTCCAGACCTTTTCCGGACTCCCTCCCGGCTAGCTGTGGTGCACTAGCCCCCTTCAGGCTGTGTTCATGCCGCCCACCCCATTCCTCTCCCTGTGATCTGACCAAAGCCCAAGTCTCAGCTGCCAGCCCCCGCCCATTCCGGCGGGTGAGCAGACAAGCCTCTTGGGCTGGTGAGTGCTGGTCAGCACTGATCCTCTGTGCAGGATTCTCTCCATTTTGCCCTCCACACCCCTGTTGCTGTGCTGTCCTCCATGGCTCCGAAGCTTCCCTCCCAGCACCCACAGTCTCTGCCCATAAAGGGGCTTCTAGTGTGTGGAAACCTTTCCTCCTTCACAGTTCCCTCCCACTGGTGCAGGTCCCGTCCCTATTCTTTTGTTTCTGTTTTCTCTTTTTTCTTTTGCCTTACCCAGGTATGTGGGGAGTTTCTTGCCTTTTGGGAGGTCTGAGGTCTTCTGCCAGCATTCAGTGGGTGTTCTATAGGAGCAGTTCCACGTGTAGATATATTTCTGATGTATCTGTGGGGAGGAAGGTGATCTCTGCGTCTTACTCTTCTGCCACCTTCTCAATTTTCTCCTAGAATGTTTTAAAACATCTTATTTTTCTCAGACATGAGCAATACCCCTGACTATGGATGTTTTTGGTCACAATCACTTCCCTTCAAAACCTGTGAGTATACATTGCTTATCTTTTGGTATTTAGTGGTATAAGAAAATATCTGAATCTACCCTTTATTAATAGCTATTATTATTATTATTTGCTTTAAGTATTTCACTTTTGACTTTATATGATTTTCTTTTTATTTGGAAATTCAGAAAAAGTAAATTTTGTGTTCTAATATCTTTCTGTTCTTTAATATTTCTTCGTGCATGGTGATTTGCATACTCTGACACAAGCATATCCTCTTCCTAAAAATTCTTATTTGTACAATTCTTTAACCATTGCTTCAACTCAGTTTAGGTGCACCTTTCTGAGATTACTGTAAGTTACAAGAGATCCTGCCTCATTCTTTCATATATCTCATCTCTCCTCTAATTATATTGTTATCATTTAACAGAACTGTAAGTTGTTTAACATTATCTAGCTGCTCTTCACTTTTTCTTAATTTTGCAAATAAGATTTTCTTCCTATGCAATCTTTCATGATCTCAGATTATTCCTCCTTTATGATTGCTTACTCTTCTCAGTTAATCTACCCTCTTGAATAATTTTCTAAGCATATAAAATATTCTAAAATTTTGTTCTGCTTTCTATAGAAAATTGTCAGAATGACCATTTTCCAAATCTTCATAGGAGTTTTCCCTTAGATTGCGTCTTTTTATAGGCATCTTTATTTTTCTCTATTTTTCTGAAAGGAGTGACTGTCTGTTTCAGTAAAGTCACACCATTATGCCAACTAACTGTTTGCTGCACCCATATGGTCCAAGGGCTCATTCTATAGCACTCACTCTAAGCTTACTGTGACCACAGGATCCAAACAGAAGTTGTCTGCTCAATGGAGCAGATTCCTGAGAAATATGCATTCCACTCCTACTTTCTTAGCCAATGTAGACATTAGCTCATGGCAGAAGAGGCCTTTCTCTGTTGATTTAATTTTCTTTCTGTCATCCCTTGGATGATTATTACCTCTGGAAAGAAGCTCTTCTACAACGACATAACTGTCTGTTCACTGTAAGCAACATTTCAAAGGAAGTATAGTTTCCTAGCTAGTTTTCTACTAGTTGATTGGGATAACCCGATTGTCTTCTTTCTCCTTTCCAATTTAGGGGTGTCAATGAGGTTTTGATATAACTTCCTCTTCTTAAAAAGAAAACCACAAGCTCCAGATTGAGTCACTTACATTATGCCATGCAACCAAAAAGGGACTTAATTCCTAACCTAACCAAACATTCAAATTCCCCCAGAAATGTAGTCTTAACAGGTCAATCAGGAATTTTCTGGTGAATACCAATGAGGTAACCTGTCACACAGGCCCTTTCCATTCCCCAAAGGAAGATGAGGTAATCCACCTAATAAGATCCATTTTTTTCCACAAAAAGGAGAAGGTACAGAGATTTTCCATATACAATCTGCCTCCTCAAATTCAGTGCCCCCCACTATCCACATCTCCCATGAGTGGCATATTTGTTATAAGTGATGAGCCTACACTGACACAGCATAACCATCCAAAATCCATATTTTACATTGGGATTCACTTTTGGTATTGTGTATTCTATGGGTTTGGATAAATAGATAATGACAAATCCTCTGTGCTCCACTTATTCATTCTCCCTGCCCCAACCCCAGGGAACAATTAATCTTTTTACTCTCTCCATAGATTTGCCTTTTCCAGAATGTATGACTTCTTGTTTTGCCTTTAGAAACCTTTCTGTGTAGCCCTTTGGAGCTACTCTTTACTTGCTAAATGGGATGCTGCCTGATCTATGAATCATTCAGTAAAGCCAATTAAAACTTTAAAATATGCTCAATTGAATTTTGTTTCTTTAATAACCTAATTACATCCTAAGTATACTACTCTTTAATAGTAGTGAAATAATTGAGACAAGTGGAATTTTAACTGCACTTTGAAGGACTAGTAAAAACCTAGGGGTAAGACAGGAATAAAGACACAGACCTACTAGAGAATGGACTTGAGGATATGGGGAGGGGGAAGGGTAAGCTGTGACAAAGTGAGAGGGTGGCATGGACATATATAGACTACCAAACATAAAATAGATAGCTAGTGGGAAGCAGCCGTATAGAACAGGGAGATCAGCCCGGTGCTTTGTGACCACCTAGAGGTATGGGATAGGGAGGGTGGGAGGGAGGGAGACACAAGAGGGAAGAGATATGGGAACCTATGTGTATGTATATGTATAACTGATTCACTTTGTTATAAACAGAAATTAACACACCATTGTAAAGCAATTATACTCCAATAAAGATGTTAAAAAAAAGATACATATAGGTTAGAATAGAAGAAAAATACCACTTGGTAAGAAGTGTAATTATAATAATGATTAATATAACAACAACTACTACAACTTTCTATTTCTCAAGCACTTTACTGGCATTATTTCATTTAATCTTCTCAAACGTCCTTTGAGCTAACAGTAGCCCCAAATCACAGTGAAGAAACTGAGGCTTAGTATGGGTTTGAACTCAGACCGGCTAGTTTCTAATAAATAAGATATTTAACTGCTAAGCCTTACTCCACAGAACAAAAGAGTTAATAATGAATAGAGTGTGTGGGGGGGGGGAGATTCAGTGTAAAGATGAAAATCGTAAATATCCATGGGAGGATCTCTCAGAACATTATTTATTTATTTTGGGCTGTGTTGAGTCTTCGTTGCTGCATGCAGGCTTTCTCTAATTGCGGTCAGCAGAGCCTACTATTCCTTGCAGTGTGCGGGCTCTTCATTGCAGTGGCTTCTCTTGTTGCAGAGCACAGCCTCTAGGCCTGTGGGCTTCAGTAGCTGTGGCACACAGGCACAGTAGTTGCGGCTCATGGGCTCTAGAGCACAGGCTCTGTAGTTGTGGTGCGTGGGCTTAGTTGCTCCGTGGCATGTGGGATCTTCCCGGACCAGGGATCGAACCCATGTGCCCTGCATTAGCAGGCAGATTTTCAACCACTGTGTCACAAAGAAAGTCCCTCAGGACATTATTACATCAATAGCATTTGGACTTAAGAAGACCTGAGTGTTATTAATATCCATAGGAGGCAGTCTGAGTAGGCAGTTTAAAAAAATTATTAATAGACAATTTGTCTTTATATCTCACCTCTCAAAAGATTTTCTTTGCCTTTCTTGTATAGGGCAAGCCCAGCAGAAACCTGAAAAACATAAAAACGTTGACTTTAATGTTGTTTCCTCTGTAGTGACACTATGATGAAAAGGTATTCCGAATGACCCTCAGAGACAAAACAGCCTGGATTGGGGGAGGTGGAGAGAATGTGATGTGATTCAGAAAACCCTCCACACATTTGAGCTGAGCTTTCTTGGCATTTGCAGGAGACCAAAGAGAATTGGGAAGGATTTATTTCTATGGCTCTTTCACTTCTAATCATTTAGAATTAGTTAACATTTTATAATTGAATTCTTGAATGCTACATGGAGTGTCTGAAGTATCCTTCTCTTCTCATTGAATTCTACTAATTCTACCTAGGTGGATTGGTGTTTCATGTGTCATCTCTGATTCCCTTAATAAGTGGCACAAGAAGTCAATATTTTTTCTGAGTCTGAAAACTTGTATGATCTTTCTTCACTTTCTCTCTCCCACTCCTACCTTTAATCTGATGGGTTTAGTTTCTCCCTAATTTATGCCACAGCTTCTCAATCAACCACAGAAACCTCAGTGTGTCCACTTGTGTGCTTATCTTGAAGAAGGATAAATCCCCATGATTTTAAACAAAGGTTTTGTTTTGCTTTGTTTTGTTTTTGTGAGAGATTTTCCTGAAACCATTTCTCATACATAAAGATAAAATACCTGTTGGAAGTTGCTACAGATATTAAATAATTAGTATTTATTGAAATAATAGTAGGGCTAAGTCTTTTTTTCTCTAGTCCCTTTCTATGTTCCCTTTTTAGATATTCCTAAACAAGTTTCTCAAGTTTAGTATATATTTAACTTATCTATATAGGATACTAGGTTATGGTAACGAGATTGTAACTCCAGATAGCTTTTACTTGGCATCAACATTAAGACTGATAGGATTCTAATTTCCTTACAGAGCGTCTTTATGACTATTTCTGTTTTTGACATCTCAGGTCAATTATTCTATCCCTGGATTGTTTGTTACTTCTTTTCTATGATCACCCTAATATATGTCAGTCTTACTTTGATCCCTTAATTCATGAAAAAAAGGCACTTTCTTCTTCCCCTTGGTTTCTTACTATGCTGCACTGACCTCCGGTTTCTTCCCATGCTAGATGACACTGTGTCCATGACTCCTGAAAATTGTCTTCTTTGCCTTACATATTTCTTTCCATTTGATTTGACTTTTACCTGCAATGCATGTCCCATTATGAAGGCTTACTCGTGTAAAGTTAGCTTCAAAAATCTCAGTTTTGCCGAAGGCCATGTGGCTTTGTGAGAAGGTGATATTTTCCTGGCATCTTGCCCATATCCTATTATTCTTCTCTGGTGCTCAAGAGTAGACCATCTTCTCTTTCTATTCCAAATCTCTTATCCTATTGAATTACTAACATTCAAATGCTTGCTTCCAGTCTCAAGTTTCATCCTGGCTTTCAGCTGTCATTACAACAGAGGTATCCACCCTGCTCTAGCCCTATGATTGATCATACTCTGGAAGACTCATCATGCTGCCTAATATTCAGGTTCTCTCTAGAGACCTATTTGGGTTCCTGACTTTATGGAACCCTATTTTCTCAAATCCTAACTGTACAGGTCAAGAATAGAAAAACAGTATAAATTTAAAACAACAAGAAACACTTTGAGTTAAGAGCAAGATAATGACTGTTCTCTTTAAACCTTCATTAATGTTCCTTACATTAAATAAACTTCTCTAATTAACCTAGTTTAATTATTTTCTTTTTTCCATGCCCTTGTAACACTTGTTTTATCACTCAGTAGTACTTGTTATACTTCTACTCTGACAGTTCAGCTGGAACTGTTCCAAACAAAGGTCACCCAAAACCTGCTACCTTTCAAATCTCATGGCTTTCTTTTCAGCACTCTTCTTTTTGTACCTGTGGGAAAATTGATTGGGAATGTGATTCTCTAGTCCTTCTACATTTTGAATCTCTTCTTTCCCTGAGGCTTTACAAAATAGCTTAACCCCCTGGCTCTTGCTATCTTTTTGACTTTCTCTCTTTTATCAATTTTTGCATTAATGCTAATGTTTTCTAGGGTTTCATCTTAGCGTTCTTCAATAATAACACTAATTGAGATTTTTGAGTTCTACTTTATGCCAGTACCATTTGTATGGCTTAAAGTTTATCTATAAAGGTAGCCAGCACAATAAACTAAAGAAGTGGTTAATTCTCTCATGGTTATTTGTTAAAGTAAATCCTGAAATTTAGGTAGATAACTTGCCCACAGAGCTAATAAATGGCAGAGGTAATATAGTGTATAAGCATGCTGATTATCCAGCCTGTTCAAAAGGTTTTCACAGATAGTTTTTCCATATCAATGATGCTAAGTATTGTATTTATATTCCCCATTCTAAGATCCATATCTCTAACCCTAACCTTGTCTGTAATTTATGTTTGCCTTTTTACATAGGATAGAAATCAATATGTCTTGCACATAGTATGGCCTCAGTAATAATTTCTTGAATAAATGTGTAACTTCTCCAAAGTCACATTTTAAAAATAACAATTTTAGAATTGGCATGTGATCCTTATTTATTTCTAGCTGGTGTCTATAGCTAATCAAGGCCTTTAGGACATATCATTATGATCTCTGGACTCTTCCTCACACAATTTCTGCCATGTCAGAAGTCATTTGATGGAGATAAGCACTGATTTAGATGTCATTATCTAAATATCAAGGTAGACACCACATAAGTGCATGACATGAATACATTATTAAATTAATAAATATTTTTCTGTCTTCCATGTCTGCTTATCTAATTCGTACCTAGCTTTTAAAAATCCAGTCAAAGATTATTCCTTCCATGGCTCTTTCCAAGAATGTGCAATTGCAAAATATCTTTTTAAAATTTTTTCTCTGAATTATTTTAGCTATGTGTCTATATCTCTTCCATGATGCAGCTCTTTATATCTTACATCTGATTATTTCTACTTGTCTATATGATGCTTAAGAATAAGTCTCCCTTTCTTTCTTTTCTTTAGTATCCCTTGTTCCTGACCCTGTTTTTTTATAGTAGGCACACAGTAAGGCTAATGATCCACATGTGGCTAGTCAAAAATTCCCCTTTAAATAGTTAATTTTAAAAAACCATGAATGACTTAAGGTTATTCATTCAAGCCAATATGCATCAATTAACTCTTAACACTATCGTCAGCTACATGAATAGTCTCCATGAATTTTATAGAAGAAAAACACATCACTGCTCCCCTTATAGCTTTAAAAAAGTAGTTGGAGAGACAGACTTTTACAAATGAAACTGGAGAACTCTGTGTAATCAGATGAGTGATTTTTTTCCAATTACATCATCACCATTTATATGATGGAAGAAGATTCTCTACCTCTTAACTGTGTCCAGTGATTCTGAACTTTAACAGCTGGAAGTGAACAGTTTGACTGACAATAGTTAGTGAAAACTCAAGCTTTGGATGAGTACAAAACACTGTGATTACCAAGAGTGGGCTTGTCAAAATCAAGTATAGTCCATAGGGAATAACCTCTCATCATAACGACTATCTAGACAGGGGATGGAGGTGAATTAATGCAATTTGAGATTCAAGCTGTGAAACTGGAAGCTATTTGGGTGAGGTTTGGTGCTGAGATCATTATTGAATTTAATGGCTTTGTATTACTAACAGTAACAACAAGACAAGAGTTAGGAACAATTTGTTCCACTCTAAGAAAAGTGCCAATCTAAAGTACATATATGTCCAGAATCCATCCACTCCCTCCTCCCTGCCTTTAATACCATTCAGCTCTTGACCCTGGCAGTTTTCTTAAGTGAGCTTTGTTTGAACCAAAAATCCAGAAAGCACTTGTTGACCTTTGAAATATTGGTCAGAAAATTTAATTATTTAAAAAATAAAATGTTATGAGTATGCAACTCTTTGTTTAAAATGACATCTGGCCACTGATGCAGCCCCCAGTAGTTTATTTAAAATATCTATGAATATACAGAAAGGTTAAAAACACAAAAATGAGTAAAAATGCTCTCTAAACCCTGAAAAATTATTTCCAGAATCTGGGAAATATTAACTTTTATTATAAGCCTGATAGATACAGATTATTAGAAACAATTAATGCTTCTCCTTATGAAAATAATTGCCACCAAATTCAGGAGGAAGAAGCTTACATTCTGGTTTATGCCTGGCTCTCAGACTATCTTCTGGCTTAGGGACACAATCTGTGCAGACTGGAAAACTGAAGGAGTGCTCTCCCCTACCTCTATATAGCTGCTGCTTTTTAACATTACCTAAAACCTCACTTATGCCAAATAAAAATATCTTCAATGTTTAGTTATCTTAGCACTTCAAGAGCCCAGCTGATTAAGAAAACATATGTGTCATTACTAGCCCATAGATACATTTGTTCACATGAGAAAAAGTGTCCTCCATTTAAAACACTGTGCTTCCATGTTTTGAAAAGCTATAGTAATAATTTTATTAGGGCAGGATATTTTACTGTCATTTACCAGAAAATTTTCTTAATAATAAACAATACTTTACCAGAATGACCCCTAGATGTTTTGTTGTTGTTGTTGCTGTTTTTTGCAGTACGCGGGCCTCTCACTGTTGTGGTCCTTCCCGTTGCGGAGCACAGGCTCCGGACGCACAGGCTCAGCGGCCATGGCTCACGGGCCTAGCCGTTCCGTGGCATATGGGATCTTCCCATACCGGGGCACAAACCCGTATCCCTGGCATCTGCAGGCGGACTCTCAACCACTGCACCACCAAGGAAGCCCGACCCTTAGATGTTTGCAAACCATGGTCTGCATAACTATTCTTGGCAGAAATGCCCAACATTTGCAACTCAACCCTCTTTAATTTTAATCCATTAAAACATAAAAAGAGCCGAGGATCTTAATTTGTGAGTTGTTTGCGAGATTATTATGACAGAAATGAAGTTATCTATAATTGTCTACCCCACTCCTTATTTCTCTGATTTGGGCTGCTATGACATTATTAGTGAAATCCTAGTTCATCACATTTTTAATGTGATGTAGCAAATGATTTTCCTATGAAAGTGACATTTTTATAGATCAAAAACTGTTGAATATCATCAATTGCACATGCTTCAATCTAATACAATGGTCACATATTTTTTTAAATGGTCATTTAAAAAAGTTTTAGATTAATTTTGTTTTCTTTAATTGCATTCTGATAATTGAATGAATGGTACATTTAAGACTGTACATGTGGGTGAACAAAGCTTTCAGTGAAGGTGGGGTGGATGTATTTTTTTCATATTTCTGCCACTAAGTACAAATAAAAACCTTAGACATTATATATAAAACAAACATAAGATGACTTTGAAATGTGGAAAGAAGAAGGAAGAACAGAGAGTGACCCTAGGACACACAAGGATCAACATGGAGGTGAATTACCTGGGTTTTCTTTTTTTTTTTTGCAGTAACATTCCTTTTTCAATAAAATAAAGTGGTAAATTATTACAAGTCTTCCCATGTAATTTTTAGTGTAGCAACTAAACTCATTTAAAAATACTAATCTTTAATGTGGAAATTATAATGGTAATCTGCAAAAATCATATAACTATATTCTGCTTAGATGAATACTTAATATTCTAAAAATGTCATGAAAAAACTAATGAATAATTAGCAATATACTATAATTTTAATAAGCATATTTAAATCTTTGACCTGTAAGTGAATCAGTATATAATTTAATCAAATGAAAACAAAATATAAGGGATAAAAGGACATATGGTTAAAATAAGCATTTAGACAATAAAGTTGAATAAATGGGTTATCACACTAAAATATGGAGACTATGTAACAGTGGTTATTGTAAAAACAATAAAAATTATAAAATTTTAAAAAAGGGTTTTCTTCTGGTGGCTGTTAATGTATTAGAATCACATTAGTCTCAGGATCTCCTTGTTGAATTAGTTTAACAAAGAAGAAGGGAAGGAAAAGAGAGAGGACTTTTTGGAGGCAGAATTGAGGTGACTTGGAAAGCACCAAAGGGGGAGACATTCAAGGTGGGGGAGGAGTAGGATGTGGAGATAACCTTCCTCCCCACAAATACATCAAAAATACATCTACAGGTGGAAAAACTCCTACAGAACACCTCCTGAATGCTGGCAGAAGACCTCAGACTGCCCCAAAGCCAAGAAAATTCCCACGTACCTGAGTAAGGCAAAAGAAAAAGGAAAAATAGAGACAAAATAATAGGGATGGGACCTGCATCTCTGGGAGGGAGCTGTGAAGGAGGAGAAGTTACCACATACTAGGAAGTCCCTTCACTGGTGGAGATGAGAGGGACGTGGGGAGGAAGCTTCAGAGCCATGGAGGAGAGCACAGCAACAGGGGTGCAGATGGTAAAGTAGACAGATTGCTATACAGGGGATTGGTGCCGACCAGCACTCACCAGCCTGAGACACTTGTCTGCTCACCCACCGGAATGGGTGGGGGCATGGAACTGAGGCTTGGGCTTTGGAGTTCAGACCCCAGGGAGAGGACTGGGATTGGCTGCTTGAAGACAGCCTGAAGGGAGCTAGTGTGCCACAGCTAGCTAGGAGTCAGAGGGAAATTCTGGACCTGCTGAAGAGGTAACAGACCATTTTTTAAGGGTGTGCAAGGAGAAGGGATTCCTTCTCCATGTGCCCACAGAAAGCAGAGTACCACCAAAGTGAGCTCCAGTGTGGCATGAGTCATGGCTATCAGCTCAGACCCCAGAGACAGGCATGAAACATTAAGGCTGCTGCCGCTGCTGTGAACAATCCTGTGTGCAAGCACAGGTCACTACCCACACTCTCCCTGGAGGCCTGAGAAGCACATCACTGCCAGGGTCCCTAGATGCAGGGACAATTTTCCCAGGAGAACACATGGCACTCCTCAGGCTGGTGCAAATTCACACTGACCTCTGCCACCACAGGCTCATCCCACATTCCAATTATGACAAACAAACCCCTCCCTCTACTCAACCTGAGAGAGCAAGAGAGCCATAATCAGCTGTTGCTTTAACCCCCTCTGTCTGGGTGGGGAACAGAGGCCTGAGGGTGACCTATATGTAGAGGCATCATCAAATCCAAAGCTGAACCCCAGTAGCTGTGCAAACAAAGAAGAAGAAGGGAAGTTTCTCCATGCAGTCTCAGAAGCAGCGGATTTAAATCCCCACAATCAACTTGATGAACGCTGAATCTGTGAAGTACCTGAATAGACAAAAATATTCCAAAAATTAAGGCAGTGGACATTGGGAGTAATTGTAGACTTGGGGTTTGCTGTCTGCACTGATTTTTTTCTGATTTTTATGTTTATCTTAGTTTACTTTTTAGTGCTTGTTATCACTGGTGGATTTGTTTATTGGTTTGGTTGCTCTCTTATTTTTCTATTATTTATTTATTTTATTATTTTTTTAAATTATTTTACTATATTTATTGATTTTTTCTTCCTTTTTTTTCTTCCTTTTCTACAGAGTGATGTGGCTGAGAGGGTTTTGGTGACCCAGCCAGGTGTCAAGCCTGAACCTCCAAGGTAGGAGAGCGAAGTGCAGGACATTGGACAACCAGAGATCTCCCAGCAACATGTAATAACAACCAGCAAGAGCTCTCCCAGAGATCTTTGTTAACACTAATACTGAGCTCCACTCAACAGCCAGCAAGCTCCAGTGCTGGACGTCGCATGCCAAACAACTAGAAAGACAGGATCACAAACCCACCCATTAGCAGAGAGGCTAACTAAAAATATAATAAGTTCACAGACACCTCAAAACACACCACTGGATGTGGCCCTGCCCACCAGAGAGACAAGATCCAGTTCCACACACCAGAACACAGGCACAAGTCCCATCCAACAGGAAGCCTATACAAGCCACTGAACTAACCTCATCCACTGGGGACAGACACCAAATAAAATGGGAATTATGAACCTTCAGCCTGTGAAAAGGAGACCCCAAACAAAGTAAGTTAAACAAAATGAGAAGACAGAGAAATATACAGCAAATGAAGGAGCAAGGTAAAAACCCACCAGACCGAACAAATGAAAAGGAAATAGGCAGTCTACCTGAAAAAGAATTCAGAATAATGATAGTAAAGATGACTCAAAATCTTGCAAATAGAATGAAGAAAATACAAGAAACGTTCAACAAGGAACTAGAAGAACTAAAGAGCAAACAAACAATGATGAAAAACACAATAAATAAAATTTAAAATTCTATAGAAGAAATTGATAGCAGACTAACTGAGGCAGAAGAATGGATAAGTGACCTGGAAGATAAAGTAGTGGAAATAAATACCACAAAGCAGAATAAAGAATAAATAACAAAAAGAAATGAGAACAGTCTCAGAGACCTCTGGGACAAAATTAAATACACAACTTTCGAATTATAAGGGTCCCAGAGAAGAAGAGAAAGAGAAAGGGCTTGAGGAAATATATGAAGTGATTATAGTTGAAAACTTAACTAATATGGGAAAGGAAATAATCAAGTCCAGGAAGTTCAGAGAATCCCACACAGGATAAATCCAAAGAGAAGCCTGCCAAGACACATATTAATGAAACTTTCAAAAATTAAATCCAAAAAAAATTATTAAAAGCAGCAAAGGAAAATCAACAAACAACATACAAGGGAATCCCCATAAGGTTAACAGCTGATCTTTCAGCAGAAACACTGTAACCCAGAATGGAGAGGCAGGACATATTTAAAGTGATGGAAGGGAAAAACCTACAGCCAAGATTACTCTACCCAGCAAGGATCTCATTCAGATTTGAAGGAGAAATTAAAACATTTACCAACAAGCAAAAAGTAAGAGAACTCAGCACCACAAAACCAGCTTTACAACAAATGCTGAAGGAACTTCTTTAGGCAGAAAACACAGGAGATGGAAAAGACTTACAAAAACAAAACCAAAACAATTAATAAAATGGTAATAGGAACATACATATCGATAATTACCTTAAATGTAAATGGATTAAATGCTCCAACCAAAAGACATAGACTGGCTGAATGGATACAAAAATAAGACCTATATATATGCTGCCTACAAGAGACCTACTTCAGACCTACGAACACACACAGACTGAAAGTCGAGTGATGGAAAAAGATAGTTTATGGAAATGGAAATCAAAGGAAAGCTGGAGTAGAAATAGTTATATCAGACAAAATAGATTTTAAAATAAAGACTATTACAAGAGAAAAAGAAGGACACTACATAGTGATCAAGGGATCAATTCAAGAAGAAAATGTAACAGTTGTAAATATATATGCACCCTATATAGTAACACTTGAATACGTAAGGCAAATGCTAACAGCCATAAAAGGAAATCAACAGTAACACAATAATAGTAGGGGACTTGAACACCCCACTTTCACCAGTGGACAGATCATCCAAAATAAAATAAATAAGAAAACACAAGCTTTAAATGACACATTGGACCAGTTGGACTTAACTGATATTTATAGGACCTTCCATCCCAAAACAACAGAATACACTTTCTTCTCAAGTGCTCATGGAACATTCTCCAGGACAGATCATATCTTGGGTCACAAAATAAGCCTTGGTTAACTTAAGAAAAATGAAATTGTATCAGGTATCTTTTCTGACCACAATGATATGACACTAGATATAAACTACAGGAAAAAAAATTGTAAAAAATACAAACACATGAATGCTAAACAATACACTACTAAATAACCAAGAGATCACTGAAGAAATAAAAGAGGAAATCAAAAAATGCCTAGAAACAAATGGCAATGAAAACATGACAACCAAAAACAAATGTGATGCAGCAAAAACAATTCTAAGAGTTAAGTTTATAGTAATACAACTCTACCTGAAGAAACAAGAACCATCTCAAATAAACAACTTAACCTTATGCCTAAAACAATTAGAGAAAGAAGAAGAAAAAACAACCCCAAATGAGCAGCAGGAAAGAAATCATAAAAATCAGATCAGAAATAAATGAAAAAGAAATGAAGGAAATAATAGCAAAGATCAATAAAACTAAAATCTGGCTCTTTGAGGAGATAAAGAAAATTGATAAACCATTAGCCAGATTCATCAAGAAAAAAGGGAGAAGACTCAATTCAACAGAATTAGAAATGAAAAAGGAGAAGTAACAACTAACACTATAGAAATACAAAGGGTCATGAGACTACTACAAGCAACTATATGCCAATAAAATGGACAACTGAGAAGAAATGGACTAATTCTTACAAAAGTACAACCTACCAAGACTGAACTAGGCAGAAATAGAATATATGAACAGACCAGTCACAAGCCCTGATATTGAATCTGTGATTTAAAATCTTCCAACAAACAAAAACCCAGGACCAGATGGCTTGACAGGTGAATTCTATCAAACATTTCGAAAAGAGTTAACACCTACCCTTCTCAAATTTTTTCCAAAATATAGCAGAGGTAGAAACACTCCCAAACTCATTCTATGAACCCATAATCCCCCTGATACCAAGAGCAGACAAAGATGTCAAAACAGAACAACAAAAAAAAATGCAGGCCAATATCACTCCTGAAGCTAGATGCAAAAATCCTCAACTAGCAAAGAGAATCCAAGAGCACATTAAAAGGATCATAAAACATGATCAAGTTGGGTTTATCCCAGGAATGCAAGGATTCCTCAATATACACAAATCAATCAATGTGATACAGCATATTAACAAATTGAGGATAAAAACCATATGACCAACTCAATACATGCAGAAAAAGCTTTTGACAACATTCAACACCCATTTATGATAAAAACCCTGCAGAAAGTGGGCATAGAAAGAACCTACCTCAACATAATAAAGGCCATATATGACAAACCCACAGCCAACATCGTTCTTCAAAGGTGAAAAAGTGAAACCATTTCCTCTAAGATCAGGCACAAGACAAGGTTGCCCACTCTCAATGCTATTATTCAACATAGTTTTGGAAGTTTTAGCCACGGCAATCAGAGAAGGGAAAGTAATAAAAGGAATCCAAATTGGAAAAGAAGTAAAACTGTCACTGTTTTCAGATGACATGATAGTATACATAGAGAATCCTAAAGATGCTGCCTGAAAACTACTGGAGCTCATCAGTCAATTTGGTAAAGTGGCAGGATACAAAATTGATGAACAGAAATCTCTTGCATTCCTATACCCCTATGATGAAATATCTGAAAGAGGAATTAAGGAAACACTCCCATTTACCATTGCAAAAGAGAATAAAATACCAAGGAATAAACCTAACTAAGGAGGCAAAAGACCTGTATGCAGTCAACTACATAACATGGATGAAAGAAATCAAAAAGATGATACAAACAGATGGAGGGATATACTATGTTCTTGGATTAGAGGAATCAACATTGTGAAAATGTTTATACTACCCAAAGCAGTCTACATATTCAAGGCAATCCCTATCAAATTACCAATGGCATTTTTCACAGAACTAGAACAAAATATTTTACAACTTGCATAGAAACACAAAAGATTATGAATAGCCTAAGCAATTTTGAGAAGAAAAATGGAGCTGGAGGAATCAGGCTTCCTGACTTCAGACTATGCTACAAAGCTACAGTAATCAAGACAGTATAGTTCTGGCACAAAAACAGAAATATAGATCAATGGAACAGGAGAGGAAGCCCAGAGATAAACCCACTCACATATGGTCACCTTATTTTTTGATAAAGGAGGTAGGAATATAGAATGGAGAAAAGACAGCCTCTGATTAAGTGGTGCTGGGAAAACTGGACAACTACATGTAAAAGAATGAAATTAGAACCCTTCCTAACACCATACACAAAAATAAACTCAAAATGGAATAAGGACCTAAATGTAAGGCCAGAAACTATCAAACTCTTAGAGGAAACCATAGGCAGAACACTCTACAATATAAATCACAGCAAGATCCTTTTTGACCCACCCCCTAGCAAAATGGAAATAAAAACAAAAATAAACAAATGGGACCTAATGAAACTTAAAAGCTTTTGCACAGCAAAGGAAACCATAAGCAAGACCAAAAGACAACCCTCAGAATGGGAGAAAATATTTGCAACTGAAGCAACTGACAAAGGATTAATCTCCAAAATTTACAAGCAGCAGCTCATGCAGCTCAATAACAAAAAACAAACAACCTAATCCAAAAATGACCTAAATGGACATTTCTGCAAAGAAGATATACAGATTGCCAACAAACACATGAAAGGATCCTCAACATCACTTATCATTAGAGAAATGCAAACCAAAACTAAATGAGGTATCACATCACACTGGTCAGAATGGCCACCATCAAAAAATCTACACACAATAAATGCTGCAGAGGGTGTGGAGAAAAGGGAATCTTCCTGCACTGTTGGTGGTAATGTAAATTGATACAGCCACTATGGAGAACAGTATGGAGCTTCCTCAAAAAACTAAAAATAGAACTATCATATGATGCAGCAATCCCATTACTGGGCATGTTCCCTGAGAAAACCATAATTTAAAAAGGTACATGTTCCACAATGTTCATCGCAGCGCTATTTACAATAGACAGGACATGTAAGCAATCTAAGTGTCCATTTACAGATGAATGGATAAAGAAGATGTGGCACATCTATACAGTGGTATATTACTCAGCCATATAAAAAACAAAATTGAGTTATTTTTTGTTAATTGGATGGACTTAGAGTCTGTCATACGGAGTGAAATAAATCAGAAAGAGAAAAACAAATACCCTATGCTAACACATATACATGGACTCTAAAAAAAAATGGTTTTGATGAATCTAGGGGCAGGGCAGGAATAAAGACACAGACATAGAGAATGGACTTTTGAGGACACGGGGTGGGGAACGGTAAGTCTGGGATGAAGTGAGAAAGTAGCATTGACATATATACGTTGCCAAATGTAAAATAGATAGCTAGTGGGAAGCAGCTGCATAGCACAGGGAGATCAGCTCGGTGCTTTGTGACCACCTAGAGGGGTGTTATAGGGAAGGTGGGAGGGAGGTGATATGGGGATATATGTATACATATAGCTGATTCAGTTTGTTATACAGCAGAAACTAACACAAGATTGTAAAGCAATTACTCCAACAAATATGTTAAAAATAATAATAATAAATAAAAATAAATTTAAAAGAAGGGTTTATGGAAAAAATCATAAATACAGGCATATACGTATATGTGTGTTTACACACATAGATAAAAATCTGAATTCAGTAGAACTTATTCATGTAATTATAATAAATTTTAAATTACAAAATAAATGCAAACATTGTATCAGAATTTATTTAAAATGAAGTAATATTCAATTCTAAATTTTTAAAACATAATTTCTAACTATTTTGTTCAATCTCCAAAAAACATTATCCAAAAGACAGGAAAACACTGGCAAAGAACACATCAAATTAAAATTAAATAATTAATTATATACACAAACTTTCTGGATACGTATGGTGTTTTTGAAATACAGTACTTCCACAGAAAAATAGATCTTTATGTACTGGGGTATATATGACTCTCTGTTTTCAATTTCTTGTTACAATCCATGGAAAAGCTACCATGTTAATACATGGTACCTACCAGCAGTGTAGGAGCATTCCAGTTGATTCATATCCTCACCAATGAGGAGATATATATAGTATTAACTCATGATTATTTTTATTTGCATCTGCTTAATGACTACCATAACAAATTTTAATGTCCCTACTGGTCATTTATATGTACTTATTCCTTTAGGAATTGTTCATTTTTGTTGTTGTTGTTGGCCTACATTTTAGGGGGCATGTTGTCTTTTTTTTTTCATTCAAGTTGTATTGACATATAATTGACATACAGCACTGTGTACGTTCAAGTTGTACAGCACAATGATTTGTCTCACATGCATCATGAAATGATTGCTACAATAAGTTTAGTGAACTTTCATAACCTCATATAGATACAAAATAAAAGAAAAAGAAAAAAAATGTTTTCCTTGTGATGAGAATTCCAAGGATCCATGCTTAACAACTTTCACATATAATAATAAGCAGAGTTAATTATATTTATCATGTTGTACATTACATCCCTAGAATCTGTTTATTTTATCACTGGAACTTTTTACCTTTAGACTACCTTCATCCAATTCCCCCTTCCCCTAACCCCTGCTCTGGTAACCACAAATCTGATCTCTTTTACTATTAGTTAGTTAGTTAGTTTTAAAGTATAATTGGTCTACAACTTTATGTGAGTTTCTGGTACACAACATATTGATTCAATATTTCATAGATTCCAAAATGATCACCATGATAAGTCTAGTTACCATCTGTTACCATGTAAAGATATTACATAATTGTTAACAATATTTTCCACATTGTACCTTTCATACCTCTGACTCGTTTCTTTTGGAACTGGAAGTTTTTACCACTTACTTGCCTTCACTTATCTCTCTCATTTTCCCACCCTCATCCCTTCTGGTCACCATCTGCTTCTTCTCTATGTTTATGACTCTGTTTCTGTATTGTTATGCTTGTTTATTTGTTTGTTTTTTAAGATTCCATATGTAAGTGAAATGATAAGTTATTGGTCTTTCTCTGATTTATTTCACTTAGCATAATACCTTCTAAGTTCATCCATGTTGTCACAAAAGGCAAGATTTTATTTTTTGAATGGCCGAGTAATATTCCATTATATATATGGAATAGTATACACACACACACACACACACACACACACACACACACTACATCTTCACTTCATTATCCATTCATCAACTGATGGGCACAACTTAGGTTGCTTCCATATCTTGGCTATTGTACATAATGCAGCAGTGAACACAGGGGTGCTTATATCTTTTACAATTAATGATTTTTTGGTTTTTTTTGGTTTTTTACATCTTTATTGGAGTATAATTGTTTTACAATGATGTGTTAGTTTCTGCTTTATAACAGAGTGAATCAGTTATACATATACGTATGTTCCCATATCTCCTCCCTCTTGCATCTCCCTCCCTCTCACCCTCCCTATCCCACCCATCCAGGTGGTCACAAAGCACCAAGCTGATCTCCCTGTGCTATGTGGCTGCTTCCCACTAGTTACCTATTTTACGTTTGGTAGTGTATATATGTCCATGCCACTCTCTCACTTTGTCACAGCATACCCTTCTCCCACCCCATATCCTCAAGTCCATTCTCTAGTAGGTCTGTGTCTTTATTCCCGTCTTACCCCTAGGTTCAATTAGTATTGTCATTTTCTTCAGAAAAATATCCAAAAGTAGAATTACTAGATCATATGGTAGTTCTATTTTTAATTATTTGAGAAAACTCCATCTTGTTTTTCATAATGGCGGCAACAATTTACATGTCCACCAACAAGTGCACAATGTTTCTCTTTTCTCCACATCCTTGCCAACATTTGTTATTTGTCGCCTTTTTGACAATAGCCATTCGGACAGGTGTGAGGTAATATCTCACTGTGGTTTTAATTTACATTTCTCTGATGACTAGAGATGTTGAGCATCTTTTCATGTGCCTGTTGGCCATCTATATGTCTTCTCTAAAAAATGTTTATTAAAGTCTTCTACTCATTTTTAATTGGGTTGTGGGATTTTTTAATGTTGAGTTGCATGAATTCTTTGTGTATTTTGCATATTAACCCCTTAGTTGATATATCATTTATAAATATCTTTCTCATTCAGTAGGCAGCCTTTTCCTTTTGTTGATAGTTTCCTTTGCTGTGCAAAAGCTTTTTGGTTTGATTTGGTCCCATTTGCTTATTTTTGTTTTTGTTTCCCTTTCCCATGGAGATGTTAAAAAATATTGCTAAGGCTGAGATCAAAAAGTGTAATGCCTATGTTTTCTTTTAGGACTCCTTCTGGACTCTCTCTTCTGTTATATTGGTCTATGTGTCTGCATTTGTGCCAGTGCATACTGTTTTGATTACTGCAGTTTTGTAGTAAAGTTTGAAATCAGGGAGCATGATGCCTTTGTTCTTCTTTCTCAAGATTGTTTGGTCTATTTGGGGTCTTTAGTGTTTCCATAAGAATTTTAGAATTATTTGTTCTAGTTCTGTGAAAAAAATGCCATTAGTAATTGGATAGGGATTACACTGAATCTGTAGATGACCTTGGGTAGTACAGACATTTTAACAATACTTATTCTTTCAATCCATGAGCACAGTATACTTTTCCATTTTTTTGTGTTGTCTTCAATTTCGTTCATCAGTGTCTTAGAGTTTTCCAAGTATAGGTCTTTAACTTCCTTAAGTAGGTTCATTCCTAGGTATCTTATTTTTGATGCAATTGTAAATGAGATTGCTTTCTTAATTTCTCTTTCTGATAGTTCATTGTTAGCATATAGAAACACAGCAGGTTTCTGTATATTAATTTTACCTGCAACTCTACTAAATTCATCGGTAAGCTCTGGTAGTTTTTCATGTCATAGAAGATTTTCATGTATATAAAGGATTTTCTATATACTTTATCATGTCATCTGCAAATAGCGACAGTTTTGCTTCTTCTTTTCTAATTTGGATTCCTTTTATTTCTTTTCCTTTTCTGATTACTGTGGCTCAGACTTCCAATTCTATGCTGAAAAAAACTGGTGAGAATGGGCATCCTTGTGTTGTTTCTGATCTTAGAGGAAATGCTTTCAGCTTTTCAGTGTTGAACATAATATTGGCTGTAGATTTGTCATATCTGGCCCTTTATTTGTTGCTGGGGTATACCCATTTTTTGAGAGTTTTTATTATAAATGGATGTAGAATTTTATCAAAAGCTTTTGTTGTATATATTAATATGATATAATCCTTTTAATGTATGGTTGAATTTGATTTGCTAAAAATTTGTTGAAGAGTTTTGAACCTATGTTTATCAGTGATACTAGCCTGTGATTTGTGTGTGTGTGTGCGTGTGTGTGTGTGTGTAGTGTCTTTGTCTGGTTTTGATATCAGGCTGATGCTGGCCTTGTAGAATGAGTTTGAAAGTGTTCCTTACTTTTCAGTATTTGGAATAGTTTGAGAAAGATAAATGATAACTGTTTAAATATTTGGTAAAATTCACCTTGGCAGCCATCTAGTACTGGACTTTTGTTTGTTGGGAGTATTTTGTTTTTTGTTTTATTACTGATTCAATTTCTTTACTTGTAATTGGTCTGTTTATATCTTCTATTTCTTCCTGATTCAGTCTTGAGAGATTGTACATTCTTAGAAATTTGTCCATCTTCTAGGTTGTCCATTTTCTTGTATTAAAATTATTCATAGTAATTTCTTATGATCCTTTGTATTTCTGTGGTGTTCATTGTAACAACTTATGTTTAATTTCTGATTTTATCTGGGTCCTCTTTTTTCTTGATGAGTCTGTCTAAAGATTTACCAATTTTGTTTATCTTTCGAAGAACCAGCTCTTAGTTTTATTGATTGTTTATATTTTTTAGACTCTATTTCATTTATATCTGCACTGATATTTATTATTTCTTTCCTTCTACTAATTTTGGGTTCAGATTTTTTTTTCTTTTTCTAGTTCCTTTACACCTAAGGTTAGATTGTTTATTTGAGATTTTTCTTGTTTCCTGAGGTAAGCATGTATTACTATAAACTTCCCTCTTAGAACTGCTTTTGGTGTGTCCCACAGATTTTGGATCGTTTTGTTTCCATTTTCATTTGTATTCAGGTATTTTTAAATTTCCTCTTTGATTTCTTCAGTGACACATTGGTTGTTAAGTTGCATATTGTTTAGCCTCCCATATTTGTGTATTTTGCATTTTTCTTTTCCTTTTACTTGATTTCTAGTCTCATAGTGTTGTGTTTGGAAAAGATGCTTAATTTCAAATATATTGAAATTTGTGTTTTGACCTAGCATATGATCAGAGCTGAAGAATATTTCACATGTACTTGAAAAGTATGTGTATTCTATTGCTTTGGGATGGAATGTTCTGTACATATCTGTTAAATCCAACTATTAAAATATGTTGTTTAAGGGCTGTGTTTCTTTATGGATTTTCCCTTTTGTTTAAATATTCCAGAATTGAAACTGAATAAGGCAGCAAGTTGGAAACACCAAAGTATAAAGATTTTAAACACTTAAAACTCCAACAAACGGCTTCTCACTCTAGGCTAAGAGCAAAGAAAGAGGCAACAATTTAGACAACAATTATTCTATTCCAGTCAAACACCACAGAAAAAACTGCGGTCCTTACCCCACCCACTCTGGAAAAAGCCAAGTGGGGGGACACTCACAAGGCTGTAAGAAGGTACCCTAATCCATGTCTTACTGGATTGTGGCAGAGTAGGTCAATGGCTGGATAGGGAAGCCAGGACTTTGTTACCCATTTAGAGGTGATGAGCCCCCTGTCCTTCCCCTCTGGTGCCAGTGAAGACCAGGGAGAGAAAAGTAACAGGCAGTACTCTCCTCCATTCCAGGGAAGAATCAGTGGAGGCTTACTGTTGCACCTGTCCTGCTGTAACTAAGAGACCCTCCCTGCTTACACTCATCTGGTAGTAGTGAAGCAACACTTCTCTATCTCTTCACACTTTTGCAGTTTCAGAGCTAGCTGGCTAAAACCGAACTTTAAATAAGATTCAGAATCTCATAATATAATACTCATATATACAGGTTTCAATTAAAAATTACTCTTTATACTGAGAATCAGGAAAATCTCAACATGATTTAAAAAAAAATTAAACCCTTAGATGACACTAATATTAGAATTACCTGACAAAGACTTTAGGAAACCCATGCACTTGTAACAAATTAAAATAATTGTCTCATCAAACAAATAGAAGGCATAAAGAAGAACCCAATGGAAATTTTAGAACATGAAAGTACAATAACTAAAATGTAGAAAACTCACTATATAGACTCAATAGCAGAGTGGATGTGATAGAGGAAAGAGTCAATGTACTTGAAGACAGAACAACAGAAATCACCCAATCTGAACAACAAAGAGAAAAATTTACTAATGAATAGAGACTTGTAAGACCATAGCAGAATTCTACCATACATGTGCTCAGAGTCTCAGAAGGGGAGGGAAAGGGAGCAGGGCTTAAAAATTACATGAAGCGGGGCTTCCCTGGTGGTGCAGTGGTTGAGAATCTGCCTGCCAATGCAGGGGACATGGGTTCGAGCCCTGGTCTGGGAATATCCCACATGGCGTGGAGCAACTGGGCCCGTGAGCCACAACTACTGAGCCTGTGCTTCTGGAGCCTGTGCTCCACAATAAGAGAGGCTGAGATAATGAGAGGCCCGCACACCACAATGAAGAGTGGCCCCCGCTCACCACAACTAGAGAAAGCCCTCACACAGAAACGAAGACCCAACACAGCCAAAAATAAATAAATTAATTAATTAAAAAAATAATTACATGAAGGAATAACAATAGAAAACTTCCTAAATTTAGCAAAAGATATATACCCATAAATTAAAGTTCCTGAGTGATCTCCAGCAAGATAAGCTCAAAGAAACTCATGCCAAGACACATCATAGACAAGCTTCTGAAAGACTAAAACTTTCACTAAAGACAAAGAAAAATCTAGAAAGCAAAGAGAAATGATGCCTTACTTACAAGGAAAAAACAATTTGAATGATAATGGATTTCTCATCAGAAACTGTAGAGGACAGAAAAAAGTGGCACAGTTTTAAGACAAACCCCAAACCTGCCAAATCTGAACTCCAAATCCAGTGAAAATATCCCTTGGAAACAAAGCAGAAATAAAGACATTCTCCATAAAGGAAAAGAGAATTTGTCATTAGCAGATCTATCATAAATAAATGACTAAAGGTAATTCTCTAACTAGAAAAGGAGGGGAAAAAGGTGTCAGAAGAAATCTTGAAACATTAGGTAGAAAAAAGTAAAACAGAAAGAATAAAAATATAGGTAAATAAAATATATTATCCTTTTCATCTTTGCTGCTATCATTACTACAGGCAAATGGGACTATTTAGCAGTGTCTTGTTTGAGGACAAGTGGCTTGGAAAGACTGGAACTTTGCTGTTGTTGCTGCCACTGCCACTGCTGCCAGATCAGACTGCTCACTAGGCCAGGTGTGGAGTAAGGACTGATATGATGTTGCCAGTGGTTAAAATGCTTGCTGGGGCTTCAGTTGTAGAACAAGAAATTAGCCTCTACTCTAGGTCTCCATTGAACTTCCCCTTTTCCAGTTCTCTGGCTAGAGAGAGCAGACCTTCCTTGGACTTTTTGTTTTGCTTTGTTTTGTTTTGTTTAAACCTGTTGTCAGTCCTGGGTTGCAAGCCTCCTCAGTACCTAGTCAGGGAGTAGATAGGAAATAAAAGAAAATTCAGGGAATTTATCACGTTGTTGTTTCTCAAGTCGTCAGGTCTTTGGCCAGTCTTCCCTCTTCTTTCTAGCTTTCAGTCATTTTATCACTGTCTATTGATAATCTCTAGGGTATTTAGTTATATTTAAAGTGGAAAAGCACAGCTTTACTTTCAAGAGTATACTCCGTCATCATCTAGAAATCAATGGTTTTGAACTATACTCCAAGTATCTCACTATCAAGTATTCCACTGGCTATAATCATCTGATTTAACTGTTGACTGTTTAAGCTGCCCTTGCTTGGTCTCAAGTGTGAGCAACATTATTTAATTCAGTTATTCAGATAAGGCCTTAGGAAGAAGTTGTGTCTTTGCATAAATACAGTTGCTTTAATGTAACCTGATATAGAGTAGATATTCCAGTCTAAAGGAATGAACCTAAAATATGGAACTATTTCACTGGGAAGCATTGAGTTAGTTTAAGCAAAGGAAAAACTGAAAACTTGGTAGTACAGAAAAAAAAATTAAAGAAGTGGATTTGAATCTTGATCTTGTTCCTAAATTCTCATTTTGGAGACTTCCTAGATTCCAGAATTTGTCTTCTCCTTCCCTCTCCCTCCTTCCCCCTCCCCCAAGGCAGTTGTACCCTTTGGTCTGCTGCTCTTTCCAATTAATTCTTCTCACATAAGTAGTAAACTGAAAGATGAAAATCTCTTAAGAAGGCCAAGGTTGTAAAGCACCCTCGTGAGTTAAAGAATCCCCATAAGTTTTCTGTATGTCATTCTGTTTAATAATAATAAATTACTAATCAATATTGTCTACAATATTAATAGCTATGATAATTATAATTTATTTTATACTTCAAATGAATATGACAACATCTCATTATAACAGAGCATTGTCATTTCTGCAACAATATTATTTCACCATGGACTTCATTATTGATGATAATAATGAAGATTCTCTGTCAAAAGTCATAACTATTAGTTATGTTACATGTAGAATAAAGCATAAAAATTATTTTATCCTTTGTCAAAAAAAGGAAAACTGAGCCATATAGAAACAACTTTTATAAGATGTATAATTTTATACATCAAATGATTTATATAAAATTGATTTGTTCATGAATGACTATAAGATTAATTTTTAACCATATCCCCTGCCCAGTGTCATTTTACTGTATATTAAGTCATGGTATTTTATTAATCACTAACTATAACTTCATGAAGTAGGGAGAGTAAAGCCCCATGACTTCACAGTAAGGAAAACTGAATAATAGGGCAAATGACAACTCCTATTTTATTAAGTAGATTAATTTTTCTTTTAGAGGAGAGACATTTTTCCTAAGTTCAGGAGAACACAAAAAGCATGACATAAAGATTTCAAATAATAGAATATTTCTTTTTACTTCATTCTTTTCAATTACTTATGGTCACTTATGACCCCAACATCCAGTGAAAACCACTATTTACATTTTCACACATAGCCTTCAAATAGCTATTCCTCATTTATAGAAGACCAGATAAATAGATGCCAATTTAGGGTATTAAAAATAAGACAAATTGGATTTCCCTGGTGGTCCAGTGGTAAAGAATCCACCTTCCAATGCAGAGGACACGTGTTCAATCCCTGGTTGGGGAACTAAGATCCCACATGACGTGGGGCAACTAAGCCTGCGTGCCACAACCATTGAGCTTGTGCACCTCAACAAGAGAGCCTGTGCTCCATAACTACAGAAGCCATGTGCCCTGGAGCCCATGTGCCACAACTAGAGAGAGAAAACCTGCATGTCACCACTAGAGAGAAACCTGCGCACCGCAACTAGAGAGAAACCCAAGCAGACCATGCATTGTAATAAAAAAAAATCCCACATGCCTCAACAAAGATCCCATGGGCCGCAACTAGGATCTGACACAACCAAAAAAAATAAGGAAAATAAATAAATATCAAAAATTAAATAAAATAATAAAAAATAGGACAAATGATCATTATTATTATATTGCCTTTTTCTTTGACTATATATTCTAAACATTAATTATACCTATTAAGGGATGCAGGCATGAAACAAGATCTTAGACATTAAGAACTTTATAACCAACTTTGAAGAATAAGACCAACACAGATGCAAGAATATAATATTCATGATAGCAAGGACTCATTCACTACTACAGCTCTGCACTGCACATTGTGAATGACTCAGAGTAGGAATTCAAGAGATGCAATTGAATAGATGAATGAATAAAAGAGTAACTTAAATGTAGTAAAACACAAACAACTGAAGAGGATGAAGTGGTTTGGATTTGTTTTTGATAATCAGAGAATCCTCACAGAGGAGGTGACTTATTTTGGGAATTGAAAGGCAGATGGATTTAGATAGAAGAAAAGAAAGGCATAGTTCTTCAGAAAGGCAACAAGAGGAAAGGCATAAAAAATGGACAGCATGAGGTCTTTCTGCAATAGCCTTTTAGACATTTGACTTGGAACATAATTTGCATATCTTATGAGGCAACTATTGGCTTAGACTAGACTGCAGGGTCTATAAAAGCTTGACTAAGGAGAGTGTTTTATCTTTCAGAGATTTAATAGCCAGTTTGTAGATGCTATCATCTTGCTGCCCACAAGAATTGTATATGAATAAAATGTCCCTAGTTTGCAGAAAAATTGTGAGGAAGGAAAAGCTGAAAACAGGAAGAATTGACAATGGAAATAATCTAGGTGTAAAATAAAAGTGTCTGAAGCAGAGGGGCGGCTGTAAGAAAGAGATGAATGTAAATAAATGTAACTACAAAATAATGGGCACTGCACAAAGAATGAGAGAAGTGTTGTATACTCTTGACCCTAAAAAAGCAGAGAATGAATGGAGAGAGTTAAATTAACATGTTTTGGGTCAAGCACTAGGAGAAGCAGCTAGAACATGGTAGAGTAAGAACAAAATCATGATAGATTTGGCTTTATTCTTTACTAACTGTGTAGTGTTGAGGAGTTGGTTTAACCTTTTGATCATCAATGTCCTAAAATCTATAACTAGAACCCTAAAACTACCCCATAAATTTATACAAAGATAAAATCAACTCAGGCTTATAAAGGATTATTACATAGTAATCACTTCATAAATCTGGCAAATTTGATCAGCACTTTACATATGGTAACTTGACAAAATGTTTTAGTTCCTTCAAATATTTTATTATGTAATATTTGATAAATGACAGATTATATGTGCACTGTATATTTTATGAAGCATGATAATAAACCAAGCACTTGTGAACTGACTATCCATCTTCAAAACTAAAGCAGAACCAAAGTAACTGAAGATTCCTGTGCTCCTACATCATCATAGAGGTAACCATTAGATTGATTTTTTAAGTAAACTTTTGAGTCATAATTTACATACAATAAAATACAGCCATCTTAAGTGTGTAGGTCTATGAATTTTGACATATATATATAACTATATATATATTATATAAATAAATAAATATATATATATATTTACCACCTCAATACCAAATGTAACAAATATGTAACCATCACCCTAACAATGAAATAATTCCATCACCCATAGTAGTCCCCTTTTACCCCTTTACAGTCAATCCCAACCACTCCAATTTGTCCCAAGCAACCATTGATTTTACTTATTTCCATACAATCATTTTGCCTGCTTGAGAATTCATATAAATGGAATCACTTGTTGTACCTGGCTTCTTCACTAACCCAACATTTAGATTCATCCATATTATGTGTATCCACAGTTTGTTCATTTTTATTGCTGAGAAGGCTGTGCCATGTAGACTATACCACAAATGATGACACTTGGGTTGCTTCTAGTTTTGGCTATTATGAATAAAGCTGTTATGATCATTCAGGTACAAGATTTTTTGTAGGTATACTTTTACTTCAGTTAAATACCTATGGGTGAAATTTTCAGGTAACAAAGTAGATAAATACTTAACTTTGTAAGAAACTGCTAAGGAATTTTCCAAAGTTTTTGTTTTGTTCTGTTTTTTAACATTTCACTTCCACCAGAAATGTATCTTGCCAACAATATGTATGTAAAACTTCAATTGTAGACATTTTAATTGGTATAAAATAGGTATCTCATTGTGGGTTTCATTTTTATTTGCCTATGATTGCCATGTTAACCATCTTTTCATTTACTTATTGGCCAGAATTACATTTCTTTTCTAAAGCGTCTATTAAAGTCCTTTGTCCACTTATTTTCAGCAGGCTCTTTCTTTTCTTATAATTGAATTATAAGAATTATTTATAAATTCTGAATGTCAGTCCTTTGTCAGATATATACATTGTGAATATTTTCTCCTGAACTGTGAATATCCTTATTTTTGTAATGGTGTCTTTTAAAGAGTAGAGATTTTTAATTTTGAAGACATTCATTTTATTGTTTCACTTTATGGTTTGTGTTTTTTGTTACATAAGAAATATTTGCTTACCTCAAAATTGTAAAGATTTTCCCTTGTGTTTTCTCTCAGAAGTGCAATAGTTTAATCAATCGCCTAGTGAGGTAGATTTTTGTTAACATGACTTCAAAATTATGGAAAAAGACATTGAAGCAAATGTGGTAAAGACACACATACATTAATGCCAGGTCTGACTTCCTAATGAATTACAGTTGGGGGAAAATAGGTCTTAAAATTGAAAACAAGATAGGACTTAAAATTGAAATTCCTGAAATCTAAACCCAAATCCTCTACCTCTGCACTGGGTGACCTTGTGTAAGTTACTTCTCTGTCTCAGTGCTCATTTTCTTCATTTTTTAAATGAGTGATTAGCATGAAAATCCTCCATGTTCACTGCAGCTCTAGTTTCATAAGCAAAGACCAGTTTTCTTTATTGCTCACTCTTCAGGGTCAACCACAGCTGCTTCTGGAAGATTCCCATGTATATTGTAAATGATGTGTAAACTTCTTTATCCTGGCAAACAGAAGAATCCAGGCACTGCTGTGTCATTTCACTCCATGTGCTGGCCAAATTCCAATCCATGTAATTGCATTTCACAGCTCCCTCCTCCTCTGCAGTTTCCCTCACCCCAGTCCACCCTGCCTTCCACAGCAGTGGGGATATATTGCTCTGTGTCATGAAGCAGCCATCAGGTCAGCCCTGAGGTGGCTTCTGTGTGCATTCCAGCAAGGGAATTCCTGAAGGTTGCATTAATGCCAGTGGCCTTTAGATCAAAGTCTTCCTATCGGTGGAAATGTCTCTGGTTACTTCCTCCAAGCACCTAGAAGAAACCCAGAGTCTAGGCAACAAGAGAAACAATGATGTAGGCAATGACACAATTTGGAAGGAAGATTACATTTTTAAAACTTTAAAGGAAATGAAAATATATGATTCTAGGCACAAAATAAATGCAAGCTTGTGATTATTTGCATGGGACTGCTGCTCCAGAGGTAACCTTGCTAATTAGATTTTTTTGTATGATTTTGTTATTAGATCTTTGTTAATGAGCTTGCACCATCTCATCTCATCTGCATTTTCCTCAGGCCACTCTGGAAGTATGCACAGGAGAAAAGAGAGAGGTGTCTGCACACATGTTTATTATGTGTACAACAATACCTGTTTTGTACTGAACATTTCAAACACTCTGAAAGCCCAATAAGGCAGATAGGCTGTACATCTCTGTCTTTTAGTAGAAATTGATGAACTAAGTACTTAAATGGCAACCTGGCTGAAGAGAGGAGTGGTTAGATAACAAATAGACAGTCACCTGTGACCTAAACTTGCCTAAGGTTACTGTTATTCCAATAGTGATTCACTGATTTCTTTTCTCTAATCTTTCCCCATCCCAGTCTTAAAATTTTATTTTCCAAAGTCTCTATGCCTTCTGAATAACCTTGTTCAATCAACATCCAGAAAACCATGATGAAGTTCAATTCTGTAGCCTGTGCCTTCACTGTCCTGCCTTATTCTTATATGCAGTAGGGTTGGAATCCTCTGAGATTTCCTCCAACTGCATCAGTCTACAGTTTATGATCAGAACACCTGTGTGTGTGTTGCACATTTGTGCATGCATGTGAATATGGTTGACTTTTGTCCACTGGAGTTGTAAGGATTGACTTGAGAAAGAAGTTGCAAATATTACAAATTACTTCACTGACAAAAAATAGAACAATAGTTCTCTTATTGAAGAATATATTTGACCTTGAAGAGTAGCAGAATATGCCACCCTAAAATATGCCTTTTTGATTTACGATTAT
The DNA here is from genome assembly GCF_059928025.1 of Delphinapterus leucas. NCBI lineage: Eukaryota > Metazoa > Chordata > Mammalia > Artiodactyla > Monodontidae > Delphinapterus > Delphinapterus leucas. The sequence goes on along the minus strand of NC_143142.1, from coordinate 59,585,915 downwards.
TTTGAGCTGGTTATTCTGAGAAACGGCAGACATAGGAGAAGCTCTGAAAACAGAGTCAGAGTTACCCTTCTGTAAGATAAATTTATATTTATAAAGGAAATCTCCATTTGTAAGGGTGTCTTCCTTTAAGTACCAGGCTAAAAATAATGACTGTAAATCACAGGAGAATTTTATCAATGGAGAAGGAACAGACTTAAATCTGCAAAACAATCCTTACCATTTTTCATGTTGCTCTTTCTAGTAACGTCCCATAACTGCCCCCACATCCCCAAATATTTCTTTTGTCTCAGTTGAAAATGTTATATAAGGTAGTGGCTTGGGCCATCTCAGGGAGTTTACTCATGTTTTCTGGGCATCTCTCATGTATGTATGAGGTATACATGTAAATAAACTTCTGTTTGTTTCTCTCTTGTTAATTTGACTTTTATTACTGAGGGGACACAGCAACACCTCAGAAGGGTAAAGGGAAAACTATTTTTCTTCCCCTACACCCTTCATATCATTACTAAATTTGGCAAAAGTTTCTAATTAAGAATTGCTCTATAAGCAGTCTACCTGAAAAAGAATTCAGAATAGTGATAGTAAGGATGATCCAAAATCTTGGAAATAGAATGGACAAAATGCAAGAAACAGTTAACAAGGACCTAGAAGAAATAAAGATGAAACAAGCAACGATGAACAACACAATAAATGAAATTAAAAGTACTCTAGATGGGATCAATAGCAGAATAACTGAAGCAGAAGAATGGAAAAGTGATCTGGAATATAAAATATTGGAAATAACTACTGCAGAGCAGAATAAAGAAAAGAGAATGAAAAGAACTGAGGACAGTCTCAGAGACCTCTGGGACAACATTAAATGCACCAACATTCGAATTATAGGGGTTCCAGAAGAAGAAGAGAAAAAGAAAGGGACTGAGAAAATATTTGAAGAGATTATAGTTGAAAACTTCCCTAATATGGGAAAGGAAATAGTTAATCAAGTCCAGGAAGCACAGAGAGTCCCATACAGGATAAATACAAGGAGAAATACGCCAAAACACATATTAATCAAACTGCCAAAAATTAAATACAAAGAAAGCATATTAAAAGCAGCAAGGGAAAAACAACAAATAACACACAAGGGAATCCCCATAAGGTTAACAGCTGATCTCTCAGCAGAAACCCTACAAGCCAGAAGGGAGTGGCAGGACATACTGAAAGTGATCAAGGAGAAAAACCTGCAACCAAGATTACTCTACCCAGCAGGGATCTCATTCAGATTTGATGGATAAATTAAAATCTTTACAGACAAGCAAAAGCTGAGAGAGTTCAGCCCCACCAAACCAGCTTTACAACAAATGCTAAAGGAACTTTTCTAGACAAGAAACACAAGAGAAGGAAAAGACCTATAATAACGAACCCAAAACAACTTAGAAAATGGGAATAGAAACATACATATCGATAATTACCTTAAATGTAAATGGACTAAATGCTCCCACCAAAAGACACAGATTGGCTGAATGGATACAAAAACAAGACCCTTATATATGCTGTCTACAAGAGACCCACTTCAGATCTAGAGACACATACAGACTGAAAGTAAGGGAATCGAAAAAGATATTCCGTGCAAATGGAAACCAAAAGAAAGCTGGAGTAGCAATTCTCATATCAGACAAAATAGACTTTAAAATAAGGAATATTAGAAGAGACAAAGAAGGACACTACATAATGATCAAGGGATCGATCCAAGAAGAAGATATAACGATTGTAAATATTTATGCACCCAACATAGGAGCACCTCAATACATAAGGCAAATACTAACAGCCATAAAAGGGGAAATCGACAGTAACACAATCATAGTAGAGGATGTTAACAGCCCACTTTCACCAATAGACAGATCCTCCAAAATGAAAAAAAATAAGGAAACACAAGCTTTAAATGATACATTAAACAAGATAGACTTAATTGATATTTATAGGACATTCCATCCAAAAACAACAGAATACACATTTTTCTCAAGTGCTCATGGAACATTCTCCAGAATAGATCATATCTTGGGTCACAAATCAAGCCTTGGTAAATTTAAGAAAATTGAAATTGTATCAAGTATCTTTTCCGACAACAACGCCATGAGACTAGATATCAATTACAGGAAAAGATCCATAAAAAATACAAACATATGGAGGCTAAACAATACACTACTTAATAATGAAGGGATCACTGAAGAAATCAAAGAGGTAATCAAAAAACATCTAGAAACAAATGACAATGGAGACACAACGACCCAAAACCTATGGGATGCAGCAAAAGCAGTTCTAAGGGGGAAGTTTATAGCAATACAAGCCCACCTTAAGAAGCAGGAAACATCTCGAATAAACAACCTAACCTTGCATCTAAAGCAATTAGAGAAAGAAGAACAAAAAAACCCAAAGCTAGCAGAAGGAAAGAAATCATAAAAATCAGATCAGAAATAAATGAAAAAGAAATGAAGGAAACAATAGCAAAGATCAATAAAACTAAAAGCTGGTTCTTTGAGAAGATAAACAAAATAGATAAACCACTAGCCAGACTCATCAAGAAAAAAAGGGAGAAGACTCAAATCAATAGAATTAGAAATGAAAAAGGAGAAGTAACAACTGACACTGCAGAAATACAAAAGATCATGAGAGATTACTACAAGCAACTCTATGCCAATAAAATGGACAATCTGGAAGAAATGGACAAATTCTTAGAAATGCACAACCTGCCAAGACTGAATCAGGAAGAAATAGAAAATATGAACCAACCAATCACAAGCACTGAAATTGAAACTGTGATTTAAAATCTTCTAACAAACAAAAGCCCAGGACCAGATGGCTTCACAGGCGAATTCTATCAAACATTTAGAGAAGAGCTAAAACCTATCCTTCTCAAACTCTTCCAAAATATAGCAGAGGGAGGAACACTCCTAAATTCCTTCTACGAGGCCACCATCACCTTGATACCAAAACCAGACAAGGATGTCACAAAGAAAGAAAACTACAGGCCAATATCACTGATGAACATAGATGCAAAAATCCTCAACAAAATACTAGCAAACAGAATCCAGCAGCACATTAAAAGGATCATACACCATGATCAAGTGGGGTTTATTCCAGGAATGCAAGGATTCTTCAATATATGCAAATCTATCAATGTGATAAACCATATTAACAAATTGAAGGAGAAAAACCATATAATCATCTCAATAGATGCAGAGAAAGCTTTTGACAAAATTCAACACCATTTATGATAAAAACCCTGCAGGAAGTAGGCATAGAGGGAACTTTCCTCAACATAATAAAGGCCATATATGACAAGCCCACAGCCAACATCATCCTCAATGGTGAAAAACTGAAAGCATTTCCACTAAGATCAGGAACAAGACAAGGTTGCCCACTCTCACCACTCTTATTCATCATAGTTTTGGAAGTTTAAGCCACAGCAATCAGAGAAGAAAAGGAAATAAAAGGAATCCCAATCGGAAAAGAAGTAAAGCTGTCACTGTTTGCAGATGACATGGGACTATACATAGAGAATCCTAAAGATGCTACCAGAAAACTACTAGAGCTAATCAATGAATTTGGTAAAGTAGCAGGATATAAAATTAATGCACAGAAATCTCTGGCATTCCTATATACTAATGATGAGAAATCTGAAAGTGAAATCAAGAAAACACTCCCATTTACCATTGCAACAAAAAGAATAAAATATCTAGGAATAAACCTACCTAAGGAGACGAAAGACCTGTATGCAGAAAATTATAAGACACTGATGAAAGAAATTAAAGATGATACAAATAGATGGAGAGATATACCATGTTCTTGGATAGGAAGAATCAACATTGTGAAAATGACTCTACTACCCAAAGCAATCTACAGATTCAATGCAATCCCTATCAAACTACCACTGACATTTTTCACAGAACTAGAACAAAAAATTTCACTATTTGTATGGAAACACAAAAGACCGCGAATAGCCAAAGCAATCTTGAGAACGAAAAAAGGAGCTGGAGGAATCAGGCTCCCTGACTTCAGACTATACTACAAAGCTACAGTAATCAAGACAGTATGGTACTGGCACAAAAACAGAAATATAGATCAATGGAACAGGATAGAAAGCCCAGCGATAAACCCACGCACATATGGACACCTTATCTTTGATAAAGGTGGCAGGAATGTACAGTGGAGAAAGGACAGCCTCTTCAATAAATGGTGCTGGGAAAACTGGACAGGTACATGTAAAAGTATGAGATTAGATCACTCCCTAACACCATACACAAAAATAAGCTCAAAATGGATTAAAGACCTAAATGTAAGGCCAGAAACTATCAAACTCTTAGAGGAAAACATAGGCAGAACACTCTATGACATAAATCACAGCAAGATGCTTTCTGACCCACCTCCTAGAGTAATGGAAATAAAAACAAAAATAAACAAATGGGACCTAATGAAACTTCAAACCTTTTGCACAGCAAAGGAAACCATAATCAAGACCAAAAGACAACCCTCAGAATGGGAGAAAATATTTGCAAATGAAGCAAATGACAAAGGATTAATCTCCAAAATTTACAAGCAGCTCATGCAGCTCAATAACAAAAAAACAAACAACCCAATCCAAAAATGGGCGGAAGACCTAAATAGACATTTCTCCAAAGAAGATATACAGAATGCCAACAAACACATGAAAGAATGCTCAACATCATTAATCATTAGAGAAATGCAAATCAAAACTACAATGAGATATCATCTCACACCAGTCAGAATGGCCATCATCAAAACATCTAGAAACAATAAATGCTGGAGAGGTTGTGGAGAAAAGGGAACATTCTTGCACTGCTGGTGGGAATGTGAATTGGTACAGCCACTATGGAGAACAGTATGGAGGTTCCTTAAAAAACAAATAGAACTACCATACGACCCAGCAATCCCACTACTGGGCATATACCCTGAGAAAACCAAAATTCAAAAAGAGTCATGTACCAAAATGTTCATTGCAGCTCTATTTACAATAGCCCGGAGACGGAAACAACCTAAGTGCCCATCATCGGATGAATGGATAAAGAAGATGTGGCACATATATACAATGGAATATTACTCAGCCTTAAAAAGAAATGAAATTGAGCTATTTGTAATGAGGTGGATAGACCTACAGTCTGTCATACAGAGTGAAGTAAGTCAGAAAGAAAAAGACAAATACCGTATGCTAACACATATATATGGAATTTAAGTGAAAAAAAATGTCATGAAGAACCTAGGGGTAAGACAGGAATAAAGACACAGACCTACTGGAGAACGGACTTGAGGATATGGGGAGGGGGATGGGTGAGCTGTGACTGGGCGAGAGAGAGTCATGGGCATATACACACTTACAAACGTAAGGTAGATAGCTAGTGGGAAGCAGCCGCATGGCACAGGGATATCGGCTCGGTGTTTTGTGACCGCCTGGAGAGGTGGGATAGGGAGGGTGAGAGGGAGAGATACGCAAGAGGGAAGAGATATGGGAGCGTATGTATATGTATAACTGATTCACTTTGTTTTAAAGCAGAAACTAACACACCATTGTAAAGCAATTATACCCCAATAAAGATGTTTAAAAAAAAAAATTGCTCTTCAATTAAGAGCAGAATCACAGTTTATTGTCTCCCAGAAACATCCCCTCTTTCATTTGTCATAATGTTGCTTTTATTTATTTTGTCATCTGTTATATCTGCTTACCTTTGCCTTTATCTTTAACTGTAGTTTTTTTTTTAACTTCCCTAATGCCAGGATGCAGAAGCTGCCAAGAAAATATTATGACAATAGCTTTAATGCTCATAGAGTCATTACATCTTTCTTTGCAGTGTTATCCATCTTGTCTCCCTATGACCCACAGATGAGTGGCTTGTAGGGAAAGAAAGGACCAAATAAATTGATGGTGTTATTCTAACTATAATACTAACTAAATTTCCCTGGACTACTCAATGTAATTTTTCTGGCTTAGTTTCTAAAATATGAATATCAGTCTCACCAAAGTCACAAGGATATAGAGAAAAATAAATGTATTCATTCAAAAATATTTGCTGAATTCTTGCTACAAAAAACAAAAACAAAATTTGATGAGTAAGATGCATTTCCTGCTCTCAAATTTATGTTCTAGTGGAGAAGATATATAAACTAAATTAATGGAATAAAATGTATGTAAATATATGATGTGATTTCCATGGAAGATTTCATGGGGAAAGTATCTTGAGCTGGGCCTAGAAGCACAATGTGGTGGATTGTATCACACCCAGGGATGACTGTAACAAAACAGTGTTTCAGAAGAACTGCCCTGGAAATAATGGTCTGAAGGAATATAGAAAGAAACTGATGGGATCAAATGCAAAATTTTGGAAAGTGCTTTGTATAAATAAATGTTAATGTGAATGAGCATCATTATCAAAAACCAAGTGGAATCTGTTTTGAGGACATTTTTTGTCTCAATATTAGAAATCCCTAAAGGCAAATACAAATGCTACTGAGTGCTTTTTTTCCCCAAGCATCGTGAAGCTGGTGACAAAAAGAAGCTGAGGGCAGAGAGCCCTAGCAAGACTTGTAATATTCCTCTCTAGCTTTAGCTGCACTCAGAGGCCTTTTTTCACCATCCTTCATGGATTATGGCTCAAAATAATAAACACAGTCACTTATAAACCACTTGATTTTCCTTGGTAAAAGGAAAATTGTATTAGTTTCCTAGGGCTGCATTAACAAATTATGATAAACTTGGTGGCTTAAAACAACAGAAACCTTTATTCTCACACAATTCTGGAGACCAAAGTTCAAGATGAACTGCACTCCCTCTGAAGACTCTAGGAGAACATCCTTCCTTGCTTCTTTCAGCATTTGGTAACCCCAGATGTTTCTTGGCATCACTATAGTGTTAATTTCCTAAGGCTGCCATAACAAAGTATCATAGACAGTGTGGCTTAAACAAAGGTTTATTTTCTCACAGTATGGAGACTAGAAACCTAAAATAAAGATGTCAGTAGGAGACCTCTCTCCTTGTCTTATAGATGACTATCTTCTCTCTCTGCCTTCATATGGTCTTTCCTCTGTGTGTGTATCTGTGCCCTAATCTCCTCTGCTCATAAGGATGCCAATTATATTGGATTAGAGCCCACCTTAATAACCTCATTTAACTTTAATTATCCATTTAAAAATCTTAACTCCAAATGCTGTCATAATCTGAAGTACTAGGTGTTAGTACTTCAATTTCAGGTGTCAAATTCAGCCCATAACAACTATAATCTCTGCCTTCATCTCCAAATGACTATCTCCTCTTTTTGCTTCTTCTCCTCTTCTATGTTAAATTTTCCTCTGCTTTTCTTTTACAAGGACAATTGTCATTGGATTTAGGGCTCACCCAGATAATCCAGGATTATCTCCTCATCTCAAGCTCTGTGGTTTAATTGTGTCTGTAAGGGCCAATTTTCAAAATTAGGTTACATTCACAGGTTCTGGGGAATAAGGCATGGACACATCTTTTGGAGACCTATCATCCAATGCAACATAGTTGTGTTCTACTAAGATACTGGTTACCCCAACTCTTTCATTCTATTTTCTTTCTTTTGAGTAATAGAAACTATTATATAACTTAAACGGAGAAAGCATCTCCTAGGGGAGGTGGGATACCACTATAGAGAGATAGCTACTTACAGCATAATCAAAAGTATTTTGTCTTATCTGGCACTTTTTTATGTTATCTTTTAATATCAAAGATTCAGATAGCATGAAGATTTCTGGTTCTTGGCTAAGATTTAATTTCTATATCTGTATTTAGAGAAGAGCTAGCAGGGGAAAGTGGAAATAATATTGCTAAGTAGTAAGATTTATAGCTATAAATACTATTACTTTGGTTCTAATTCATGATTTAAAAATCATTTGTAAATGTTTAATATAGATGCAGGTCATCTATAAATTCACTTATAATTTTTGATTAAACTACTTATGCATTGGCAAAAAAAAGAATTGTGACTAATAATCTAAGATATTACTATTTATTGAGTAAGTAACTATTAGTTGGTAAGCTATTAAAAAATATTGAGTACTCATTCTATGGATTTTCATTGTACTTAAAGGCAATATCACATTGTTTTGTACTTATTCATATAAGCATGGTTTTATTCCTATAGGACATAAAATAACAAATAGGTTTTCAAGGCTACAAATAGTGACATTTATGAAGTAGCAAAAATATTACAGAGCAGTTCAGAGTGACCTGAGAGAAGGATTTTGGGGAGACTATGACATCAAATAAGAAAAGAAAGCTAGGGCTACTTTAGAGTGGTCTTGGTACACCATGCTTAGGAATTTACATTTTACCTTCTAGGCAGAAGGACATCATTGAAAATGTTATTAAAATAGGGAGAACAGTATAATTCAACTCTAGAAAGGGAAATATAAATCTGGCACAAATTTGCAACGCAAGAAATAAAATTAATTCTAGTATCAGGTTATCTCATAACACATGAAAAGCGACCTAAGTATATGAAAGATATACTTTGTGAACATGCCAGTTCTTCCCTTATATTGGGTTGGCCAAAAAGTTTGTTCAGGTTTTTTTGTAACATCTTATGGTAAAATCCAAACAAATGTTTTGGCCAACCAAATAATTTGATAAATTTAATGTAATCTTAATTGATATAATTTCTGTTTATTTGCTCTTTAACTATAGAAGCCACTTCTATATTTCAAGTGGAAAAACAAACACTAAAAACAGCCAGCAGGTAAAAGAAATAGTAATAAAGGGGATAAACATACAAAAAAAAGTAAAAAATATCATAAAGCTACTGTAATTAGAACAGTTTGACCCAGCATAGGAAGACTAACAGATCAATGGAACAGAACAGCAGGAGGCGGCTCTATAAAAAGTTATGCATATACATAAGATTTTAATATGTGAAGTCACTATTAAAAGTTTTACCATTAATTTCTTTCACAAAAACTATTGGTAAATCAAAAACATGAAAAAGTATGTGAAAAAATACTCCATAATACTAATAAAAATTTTTAATGTTTCAGGAGAAAAGTTTTTTGATACAGGATTAAAAATATAAAATAAAAATTTTTAAAGATATATTAATTTCTGAACAAATTTATCATTAACAAGTAAAAAAATCAACTTAGAAAATATTTTTGTGATATTTTTATAAATGACTGACATATTAAATATTACTTAAGGTCAATTATTTATAAAGATTTATAATTACATAAGATACTTATTTACATGTGTCTTAAATTTCTTACAAATAAAAACCTAAAATAACAAATAAAATTAGTCAATAGATACTTAAAAAGGAAATATGAATGACTTATAACATATAAAAGTATTGGTAGGAGAGTAATACAAGTATAAATTTATGCAATATCTTGTATGATAACTTAGAATGTCTATCAAAATGTGAAATGTGTCCTTTCAGTAAGCAATTCTACTTCTAGGAATTTAACTCATAAATACACTGAAATAAATTCAAAATAATTTAGGTACAAGGATATTTATTACAGAAATCTTTGTAATAACTAAATTTTGGTAACATCCTGGATGCTCATAGAGAACATTTATACTACTCTACCATTTTGTTGAATTATTTATTTAGCAGTCTCTTTAAATAAAATAGTCAGAAACTCTTATAACATAGGATGTACATGAAGTGGAATATTACAAAGCAATCAAAAAATAACTTAGATAATAATATAGTAATTCCCAAGACATGGTTAATTCAAATAAATGAAACTAAAAAGACCAGCAACGTGTACAATATGGTTCCATTTGTGCAGAAACATTGGAAACACATATAAAGTATATGTGTTTATGCAATTTTGTAGATGAGAAAATATCTGAATAAACATATATGAACTTTTGACACTTGATGTCACTGATGAGCATGTCTATTGACTTGGAATGTGAAGTTTTATTCTTAGTCTATGCTTTTTTTTTAATACTTTCAATATTTTAGAATATTTTAATGCCTATACACACATACACATGCAAAATAAAAAAGCAAAACAGGTTTAACAAGATGGATAAATTGCAAGAGAAGAGAAACAAATGATTCAGGAGTTTAGTTAAATAATTTAGTCAAAAGATTAGCCAAAGTCTACATTAAGACACAGGAAGGGTGATAGGGAAAAGTAGACAGCTTTAAAGACATTTAAGGGCCAAATTTTAGGATTTGATAACTGAATGTATGTGGGGAATGGAGGAAATGGTAAGGGAGGTGTCAAGAATGAGCATGGAGTTGGGCAACTGATGTGGTAATCAATAGATTTTTTAAGCATAGAAACGGGCTTGGTGAATATATATTGAGATAATTGTGGATATATACTATTTGAGATCCCTATAGTATGGACATCCCTATAGAGATGGACATTTCTAAATAATAGATGGAAGGGATAATAGAAAATTGAAGACTACTGATCATTGACATTAAATTTAGTGTTTCTCAGACATCATTACCTATAGAAATGAGATAAAATAGTACTCTGACAAAGGTACATCTTCCCCAGTTTTCTAATTTTTGACAATAATTGTAAATTCATTTTACTCCCTGCCACTTTCCTTTTTCTTCTATTTTACTATCAGGATACAACATAGAGAATTTTACTAGTTGAATAACCCAAAGTATTTAGAGTTGGGAAACATTAATCTAGTCTTACCTTCTCATTCGTAATTATGAGGGAAACAGAGCAGGGTTTTAAATAACTTGACTTTTAATCATCTATCTAGAGACAGTATCTGGAAAAGCCTGAACTGACTTCTCAGGTAACAGTGGTTCTACAATAACTACTTGGTGTGGCAAGTTTTAATTTGATTTCAGGTGGGTGAGGCTAAAATTTTAAAATGTGCTTGTCAACAACAAATTGGCACATGCCATTGGCACTTGACATTGGCACTTGCCAACTACCTCTACAAGGATTAAATCATGTGCTTCTGCAGCTGCTGATTTTCAACACCCCCATGAAAGGAGTTCAGGGTGGAGAGCTGAAATGAGGCACTCTGGGAGAAACTGGCAGAACAAGTCTTCAGATAGTTATTTTCAGGAGCCAATTTTATGAGCCCAAATTTTGTATCTCATCATATCTAGAAAAGCACTAAAATCCTTCATGGTGACTCTGCTCCTCGTGACTAGCAGTAACCTTCACGAGACTAAGAGAAACCTTCTGCAAAAAGATGTGCTCAAATGCATGTAATCCCCCTTCATCAAAACCACAAATATACTGACCTTCCCCCCTTTCTTTTCTGGAGCAGTTTCTCAGAGCTATCTGAAATGCTGTCTCCCAGGCGATTGTCCTCTTTTTGCCCCAAATAATACTTAACTTACAACTCTTATGTTGTGCTTTATTTTTTAAAGTCAACATGCTTAATGAAGAGAAAGAGCCAAATCCATAATAGAAACTTTGCATTATCTGATGAAAAATAAATAAATCCCTTAAGACAGATCAACGATAAGAGTGTAATAGCGGATGCACATTTCCTGAATATTTCAGGTGCTAAAACCACCAACAAATGGAAGAAATTAACTACTTGATGATCATAAGCACATAGCTCTCAGACATTCTGGCACGTAAGGACTGATCACTATCAACCAGAGAATTGTGCACAAACTGGTCACATACTCTGGGATGTCCCTCCCTCACCTTGCCTTTAAAAATATATATACTACCAAATGTAAAATAAATAGCTAGTGGGAAGCAGCCACATAGCACAGGAAGATCAGCTCAGTGCTTTGTGACCACCTAGAGGGTGGGATAGGGAGGGTGGGTGGGAGGGAGACTCAAGAGGGAAGAGATATGGGGATATATGTATATGTATAATTGACTCACTATGTTATAAAGCAGAAACTAACACACCATTGTAAAGCAATTATATTCCAATAAAGATGTTAAAAATAGGGCTTTCCTAGTGGCACAGTTGTTGAGAGTCCGCCTGCCTATGCAGGGGACACGGGTTTGTGCCCCGGTCTGGGAGGATCCCACATGTCACGGAGCGGGTGGGCCTGTGAGCCCTGGTCACTGAGCCTGCGCGTGCGGATCCTGTGCTCCGCAACGGGAGAGGCCACAACAGTGAGAGGCACGCTTTACCGCAAATAAATAAATAAATAAATAAATAAATAAATAAATAAATAATATGTGAACTGTGGAATATATGGCACTCTAGCCTGGGCAACTCCCATCTCTGCAGCTTTAACATAGGGCAGGGCAGGGCAGGGCATGAGGAATGGCATCTGCCACTATTAAAAGTATCTCATTTCACAGGTTATATGCTTGTACTTCCCCTTCCATAAATGCCAGAGAAAATTATCCTTATCAGAAAGAATGATATATAGGGAAGTGTTAGTACTTTTGGTACCCAGCAACCCTAATGAACTCATGAGCTACACGTTCTTGTGAATAATAATTTTGCTGATTAGATACTCCAACAATTGGAGGCAGTCTTTATCCAGAGGCACCACTTGGGATTTTGGCCTTGTCACCTCCCTCAAATGAATTTCAGGTACAATCTTTTTTTTTTTTTTTTACATCTTTATTACAGTATAATTGCTTTACAAGGGTGTGTTAGTTTCTGCTTTATAACAAAGTGAATCAGTTACACATATACATATGTTCCCATATCTGTTCCCTCTTGCATCTTCCTCCCTCCCACCCTACATATCCCACCCCTCCAGGCGGTCACAAAGCACCAAGCTGATCTCCCTGTGCTATGCGGCTGCTTCCCACTAGCTATCTACCTTATGTTTGGTAGTGTATATAGGTCTATGCCTATCGCTTGCTTTGTCACAGCTTACCCTTCCCCCTCCCCTTATCCTCAAGTACATTCTCTAGTAGGTCTCTGTCTTTATTACTGTCTTACCCCTAGGTTCTCCATGACATTTTTTTTCTCTTAAATTCCATATATATGTGTTCACATACAGTATTTGTCTTTCTCTTTCTGCTTACTTCACTCTGTATGACAGACTCTAGGTCTATCCACCTCAATACAAATAGCTCACTTTCGTTTCTTTTCATGGCTGAGTAATATTCCATTTTATATATGTGCCACATCTTCATTATCCATTCATCCAATGAGGACACTTAGGTTGCTTCCATCTCCTGACTATTGTAAATAGAGCTGCAATGAATATTTTGGTACATGTCTCTTTTTGAATTATGGTTTTCTCAGAGTATATGCCCATTAGTGGGATTGATGGATCATATGGTAGTTCTATTTGTAGTTTTTTAAGGAACCTCCACACTGCTCTCCATAGTAGCTGTACCAATTCACATTCCCACCAGCAGTGCAAGAGGTTCCCTTTTCTCCACACCCACTGCAGCATTTATTGTTTCTAGATTTTTTGATGATGGTCATTCTGACAGGAGTGAGATGATATCTCATTGTAGTTTTGATTTGCATTTCTCTAGTGATTAATGATGTTGAGCATTCAATCATGTGTTTGTTGGCAGTCTGTATATCTGCTTTGGATAAATGTCTATTTAGGTCTTCTGCGCATTTTTGGATTGGGTTGTTTGTTTTTTTGTTATTGAGCAGCATGTGCTGCTTATAAATTTTGGAGATTAATCCTTTGTCAGTTGCTTCATTTGCAAATATTTTCTCCCATTCTGAGGGTTGTCTTTTGGTCTTGTTTACGGTTTTGTTTGCTGTGCAAAAGCTTTTAAGTTTCATTAGGTCCCACTTGTTTGTTTTTATTTCCATTTCTCTAGGAGGTGGGACAAAAAGGGTCTTGCTGTGATTTATGTCACAGAGTGTTCTGCCTATATTTTCCTCTAAGAGTTTGATAGTTTCACACCTTACATTTAGGTCTTTAATCTATTTTGAGCTTATTTTTGTGTATGGTGATAGGGAGTGATCTAATCTCATACTTTTACATGTACCTGTCCAGTTTTCCCAGCACCACTTATTGAAGAGGCTGTCCTTTCTCCACTATACATTCCTGCCTCCTTTATCAAAGATAAGGTGACCATATGTGCATGGCTTTATCTCTGGGCTTTCTATCCTGTTCTATTGGCCTATCTTTCTGTTTTTCTGCCTGTACCATACTGTCTTGATTACTGTAACTTTGCAGTATAGTCTGAAGGCAGGGAGCCTGATTCCTCCAGCTCCATTTTTTGTTCTCAAGATTGCTTTGGTTATTCGGGGTCATTTGTGTTTCCATACAAATTGTGAAATTTTTTGTTCTAGTTCTGTGAAAAATTCCAGTGGTAGTTTGATAGGAATTGCATTGAATCTGTAGATTGCTTTGGGTAGTAGAGTCATTTTCACAATGTTGATTCTTCCCATCCAAGAACATGGTATATCTCTCCATCTATTTGTATCATCTTTAATTTCTTGCATCAGTCTTATAATTTTCTGCATACAGATCTTTTGTCTCCTCAGGTAGGTTTATTCCTAGATGTTTTATTCTTTTTGTTGCAATGGTAAATGGGAGTGTTTTCTTGATTTCACTTTCAGATTTTTCATCATTACTGTATAGGAATGCCAGAGATTTCTGTGCATTAATTTTATATCCTGCTACTTTACCAAATTCATTGATTAGCTCTAGTAGTTTTCTGGTAGCATCTTTAGGATTCTTTATGTATACTATCATGTCATCTGCAAACTGTGAGAGCTTTACTTCTTCTTTTCCGATTTGGATTCCTTTTATTTCCTTTTCTTCTCTGATTGCTGTGGCTTAAACTTCCAAAACTATGTTGAATAAGAGGGTTAGAGTGCGTAACCTTTTCTTGTTCCTGATCTTAGTGGAAATACTTTCAGTTTTTCACCATTGAGGACGATGTTGGCTGTGGGTTTGTCATATATGACCTTTATTTTGTTGAGAAAAGTTCCCTCTATGCCTACTTTCTGCATGGTTTTTGTCATAAATGGGTGTTGAATTTTGTTGAAAGCTTTCTCTGCATCTATTGAGGTGATCATATGGTTTTTCTCCTTCAATTTGTTAATATGGTATATCACGTTGATTGATTTGTGTACATTGAAGAATCCTTGCATTCCTGGAATAAACCCCACTTGATCATGATGTATGATCCTTTTAATGTGCTGCTGGATTCTGTTTGCTAGTATTTTGTTGAGGATTTTTGCATCTATGTTCATGAGTGATAGTGGCCTGTAGTTTTCTTTCTTTGTAGCATCCTTGTCTGGTTTCGCTATCAAGGTGATGGTGGCCTCATAGAATGAGTTTGGGAATATTCCTCACTCTGCTATATTTTGGAAGAGTTTGAGAAGGATAGGTTTTAGCTCTTCTCTAAATGTTTGATAGCGTTCGCCTGTGAAGCCATCTGGTGCTGGGATTTTTTGGTTGGAAGATTTTAAATCACAGTTTCAATTTCAGTGCTTGTGATTGGTTGGTTCATATTTTCTATTTCATCCTGATTCAGTCTTGGCAGGTTGTGCATTTCTAAGAATTTGTCCATTTCTTCCAGGTTGTCCATTTTATGGGCATAGAGTTTCTTGTAGTAATCTCTCATGATCTTTTGTATTTCTGCAGTGTCAGTTGTTACTTCTCCTTTTTCATTTCTAATTCTATTGATTTGACTCTGCTCCCTTTTTCTCTTGATGATTCTGGCTAATGTTTTATCAATTTTGTTTATATTCTCAAAGAACCAGGTTTTAGCTTTATTGATCTTTGCTATTGTTTCCTTCATTTCCTCTTCATTTATTTCAGATCTGATCTTTATGATTTCTTTCCTTATGTTAACTTTGGGGTGTTTTTGTTCTTCTTTCTCTAATTGCTTTAGGTGCAATGTTAGGTTTTTCATTCAAGATGCTTCCTGTTTTTTAAGGTAGGATTTTATTGATATAAACACCCCTCTTTGAACTGCTTTTGCTGAATCTCATAGGTTTTGGGTCGTTGTGTCTCCATTGTCATTTGTTTCTAGGTATTTTTTGATTTCCTCTTTGATTTCTTCAGTGATCACTTCGTTATTAAGTAGTGTATTGTTTAGCCTCCACGTGTTTGTATTTTTTACGGATCTTTTCTTGTTATTGATATCTAGTCCCATAGTGTTGTGGTCGGAAAAGATACTTGATACAATTTCAATTTCCTTAAATTTACCAAGGCTTGATTTGTGACCCAAGATATGATCTATCCTGGAGAATGTTCCATGAGCACTTGAGAAAAATGTGTATTCTGTTGTTTTTGGATGGAATGTCCTATAAATATCAATTAAGTCCATCTTTTTTAATGTGTCATTTAAAGCTTGTGTTTCCTTATTTATTTTCATTTTGGATGATCTGTCCATTGGTGAAAGTGGGGTGTTAA
The DNA here is from genome assembly GCF_059928025.1 of Delphinapterus leucas. Lineage (NCBI taxonomy): Eukaryota > Metazoa > Chordata > Mammalia > Artiodactyla > Monodontidae > Delphinapterus > Delphinapterus leucas. The sequence goes on along the minus strand of NC_143142.1, from coordinate 59,569,641 downwards.
AGTCCTCTACTATGAATGGGTTACTGTTGATTTCCCCTTTTATGGCTGTTAGTATTTGCCTTATGTATTGAGGTGCTCCTATGTTGGGTGCATAAAAATTTATATTTGTTATATCTTCTTCTTGGATCAATCCCTTGATCATCATGTAGTGTCCTTCTTTGTCTTTTCTAATAGTCTTTATTTTAAAGTCTATTTTTTCTGTTATGAGAATTGCTACTCCAGCTTTCTTTTGGTTTCCATTTGCATGGAATATCTTTTTCCATCCCTTTACTTTCAGACTGTATGTGTCTGTAGTTCTGAAGTATGTCTCTTGTAGACAGCATATATATGGGTCTTGTTTTTGTGTCCATTCAGTCAATCTGGGTCTTTTGGTGGGAGCATTTAGTCCATTTACATTTAAGGTAATTATCGATATGTATGTTCCTATTCTCATTTCCCTAATTGTTTTGGGTTCGTTATTGTAGGTCTTTTCCTTCTCTTGTGTTTCTTGACTAGAGAAGTTCCTTTAGCATTTTTTGTAAACCTGGTTTGGTGTTGCTGAATTCTCTCAGCTTTTGATTGCCTGTAAAGGTTTTAATTTCACCATCAAATCTGAATGAGATCCTTGCTGGGTAGAGTAATCTTGGTTGCAGGTTTTTCTTCTTCATCACTTTCAATATGTATTGCCAGTCCCTTCTGGCTTACAGAGTTTCTGCTGAAAGATCAGCTGTTAACTTTATGGGGTTTCCCTTGTGTGTTATTTGCTGTTTTTCCCTTGCTGTTTTAATATGTTTTCATTGTATTTAATTTTTGAGAGTTTGATTAATATGTGTCTTGATGTATTTCTCCTTGGATTTATCCTGTATGGGACTCTCTGTGCTTCCTGGATTGATTACTTGATTAGTTGATTAATTATTTGCTTTCCTATATTAGGGAAGTTTTCAACTATAATCTCTTCAAATATTTTCTCAGTTCCTTACTTTTGCACTGCCCCAGTCTGAGCTGCACTGACAGCAACCCTTGGCTTCGCATTTCCATCTAGGACCTCCTGCCTGAAGTCACCCTGCTTCCAGGAGACAGTGGGCTTGCGTTCTTGCTGCAATTGAAGCCATGATCTTCCTGGGGCACTCCAGGGTTCTGAAGAGCCAGAAGCCTTCAGGCATACTAAGGGCAGTCCTTGGTGGAGGCAGTTCACGTGATGCGGGACACCCGGCTTCGAGAAATTGATTCAGGGAAGGAAGCTCAGTGTATCCTGTGTCTCTTTTGTCTTGTTGGAAACCACAGGGATATAGGCTGCGTGTGCCCATGGAAATGGGGCCTTGTTGGAATTAGCCTTGCTTTTCCCATTTGAAGGCTGCGCTCATGCTGCCTTGAAGCTACCTGACACTTCCCTGCTGTTGACAGGCCTGTAAACCCTGTAACAATGCTTCTGGGAAGAAAAAGAATTTGCTCTGTCTGGAGAAGGTGCTTCCTTGGCTCTGGTGGTGTTCCGCCTGACACGCTCTAGAGCTAAAGAGAAACTCAAAACGAGAACTGGCATCCAGCTTAGACCCTGAATAGCCGTGCAGAAAGGGAGGCATGCAGCAGCTTCCATGAGTTCTAAGTCGCTGCTCTACTTTCTATTAAAGGAAACACCCTTGTGAGGATACCTAGCCCCCACGAGTGTGCATCATTTTCCCTCCAAGGTCACTGAGTACCTCCAGGCCCATGTGGGCCTGCTGAGCAAAGTCGAAGCCCATTCGTCGGTCCCTCGGGTGCTCTCTGTGCGTGCCAAGTGATGGGAACCCGCTGCAAGTTCCTTGCTGAATGCTATATTTCCAGAGCCCATGATCATCCTCAAGACCACATATTTGGTGAGTCCGAAGTGCCCAGGAAGTCTTTGTCAGGGCCCACGTGTGAGCTGCCATGAGAAAACCCTGTGCTTTGAAAACGTCGAGAACCTCGTACCTGAAGTCGCTGTGCTCCAGGAGAGAGTCAGCGTGTTACTGTGTTGTGTTGCTAACGGGACGCCCAGCATGAACACGTTCCTGGAGGGAGGGCCCGGATTTGCCGTGCGGAAGCAGAGGCGTGCAGCACTTTTCCTGAAGCCGTGGACTCTGCTCTGCATACCTTTAAGGGCAGCATAGTTTTCTGGACACCTAGGAGGCTGGCGTGGGCACCCATTTCCCGGCAGGAACACTGACTACTCTCAGGCGCCCCCGGGTCTGCTAAGCACGCATCAGGCCCGAAGCCCTTTGGAGCCACTCTGTGTGTATGCCGAGTGTAGGGAAACGCACTGCACACTCTTTGGCCGCAGCTTACTTTCCCCAGCAATCCCTCACGTCCCCGAGCACCGATCTCGCACATCCCACATGCCTCGAAGTGTTTTGCACTGCCCCAGTCTGAGCTGCACTGAGAGCAACCCTTGGCTTCGCATTTCCTTCTAGGACCTCCTGCCTGAAGTCACCTGCCTCCAGGAGACAGTTGGCTTGCGTTCTTACTGCAATTGAAGCCCTGATCTTCCTGGGGCACTCCAGGGTTCTGAAGAGCCACAAGCCTTCAGGCGTACTAAGGGCAGTCCTTGGTGGAGGCAGTTGGCGTGATGCGGGACACCCGACTTCGAGAAATTGATTCAGGGAAGGAAGCACAGTGTATCCTGTGTCTCTTTTGTCTTGTTGGAAACCACAGGGATATAGGCTGCGTGTGCCCAAGGAAATGGGGCCCTGATGGAACTAGCCTTGCTTTTCCATTTGAAGGCTGCGCTCATGCTGCCTTGAAGCTAACTGACACTTCCCTCCTCTTGACAGACCTGTAAACACTGTAACAATGCTTCTGGGAAGAAAACGAGTTTGCTCTGTCTGGAGAAGGTGGTTCCTTGGCTGTGGTGGTGTTCCGCCTGACACGCTCTAGAGCTAAAGAGAAACTCAAAGCGAGAAGTGGCATCAAGCTTAGGCCCTGAGTAGCCGTGCAGAAAGGGAGGCATGCAGCAGCTTCCATGAGTTCTAAGTCGCTGCTCCGCTTTCTATTAAAGAAAAACCGTTGTGAGGACACCTAGCCCCCACGAGTGTGCATCATTTTCCCTCCAAGGTCACTGAGTACCTCCAGGCCCCTGTGGGCCTGCTGAGCAAAGTCGAAGCCCATTCGTCGGTCCCTCGGGTGCTCTCTGTGCGTGCCAAGTGATGGGAACCCGCTGCAAGTTCCTTGCGGAGAGCTACGTTTCCAGAGCCCATGATCATCCTCAAGACCACATATTTGGTGAGTCCGAAGTGCCCAGGAAGTCTTTGTCAGGGCCCACGTGTGAGCTGCCATGAGAAAACCCTCTGCTTTGAAAACGTCGAGGACCTCGTACTTGAAGTCGCTGTGCTCCAGGAGAGAGTCTGCGTGTAACTGTGTTGTGTTGCTAACGGGACGCCCAGCATGAACACGTTCCTGGAGGGACGGCCCTGATTTGCCTTGCGGAAGGAGAGGCGTGCACCATTATTAGTGAAGCCGTGGCCTCTGCTCTGCATACCTTTAGGGATAGCATAGTTTTCTGGACACTTAGGGAGCTCGAGTGGGCACCGTTTTCCAAGCAGGAACACTGACTACCCTCAGGCCCCCCGGGTCTGCTAAGCACCCATCAGGCCCGAAGCCCTTTGGAGCCACTCTGTGTGTATGCCGAGTGTAGGGAAACGCACTGCACAGTTTTTTGGCGCAGCTTACTTTCCCCAGCACTCCCTCACGTCCCCGAGCATCGATCTGGCACATCCCACATCCCGCGAAGTGTTTTGCCCTACCCCAGTCTGAGCTGCACTGAAAGCAACCCTTGGCTTCGCATTTCAATCTAGGACCTCCTACCTGAAGTCACCTGCCTCCAGGAGACAGTTGGCTTGCGTTCTTACTGCAATTGAAGCCCTGATCTTCCTGGGGCACTCCAGGGTTCTGAAGAGCCACAAGCCTTCAGGCGTACTAATGGCAGTCCTTGGTGGAGGCAGTTCACGTGATGCGGGACACCCGACTTCGAGAAATTGATTCAGGGAAGGAAGCACAGTGTATCCTGTGTCTCTTTGTTCTTGTTGGAAACCACAGGGATATAGGCAGCGTGTGCCCAAGGAAATGGGGCCCTGATGGAACTAGCCTTGCTTTTCCCATTTGGAGGCTGCGCTCATGGTGCCTTGAAGCTACCTGACACTTCCCTGCTCTTGACAGGCCTGTAAACCCTGTAACAATGCTTCTGGGAAGAAAACGAGTTTGCTCTGTCTGGAGAAGGTGCTTCCTTGGCTCTGGTGGTGTTCCGCCTGACACGCTCTAGAGCTAAAGAGAAACTCAAAGCGAGAAATGGCATCCAGCTTGGACCCTGAATAGCCGTGCAGAAAGGGAGGCATGCAGCAGCTTCCATGAGTTCTAAGTCGCTGCTCTACTTTGTATTAAAGGAAACACCCTTGTGAGGATACCTAGCCCCCACGAGTGTGCATCATTTTCACTCCAAGGTCACTGAGTACCTCCAGGCCCCTGTGGGCCTGCTGAGCAAAGTCGAAGCCCATTCGTCGGTCCCTTGTGTGCTCTCTGTGATTGTCAAGTTATGGGAACCCGCTGCAAGTTCCTTGCGGAGAGCTACGTTTCCAGAGCCCATGATCATCCTCAAAACCACATATTTGGTGAGTCCGAAGTGCCCAGGAAGTCTTTGTCAGGGCCCACGTGTGAGCTGCCATGAGAAAACCCTCTGCTTTGAAAACGTCGAGGACCTCTTACCTGAAGTCGCTGTGCTCCAGGAGACAGTCAGCGTGTTACTGTGTTGTGTTGCTAACGGGACGCCCAGCATGAGCACGTTCCTGGAGGTAGGGCCCTGATTTGCCGTGCGGAAGCAGAGGCGTGCAGCACTTTTCCTGAAGCCGTGGCCTCTGCTCTGCATACCTTTAAGGGCAGCATAGTTTTCTGGACACCTAGGAGGCTGGCGTGGGCACCCATTTCCCGGCAGGAACACTGATTACTCTCAGGCCCCCCTGGGTCTGCTAAGCACCCATCAGGCCCGAAGCCCTTTGGAGCCACTCTGTGTGTATGCCGAGTGTAGGGAAACGCACTGCACACTCCTTGGGAGCAGCTTAATTTCCCCAGCACTCCCTCACGTCCCCGAGCACCGATCTGGAACATCCCACATCCCTCGAAGTGTTTTACCCTGCCCCAGACTGAGCTGCAATGACAGCAACCCTTGGCTTCGCATTTCCATCTAGGACCTCCTGCCTGAAGTCACCTGCCTCCAGGAGACAGTTGGCTTGCGTTCTTACTGCAATTGAAGCCCTGATCTTCCTGGGGCACTCCAGGGTTCTGAAGAGCCACAAGCCTTCAGGCGTACTAAGGGCAGTCCTTGGTGGAGGCAGTTCACGTGATGCGGGACACCCGACTTCGAGAAATTGATTCAGGGAAGGAAGCACAGTGTATCCTGTGTCTCTTTTGTCTTGTTGGAAACCACAGGGATATAGGCTGCGTGTGCCCAAGTAAATGGGGCCCTGATGGAACTAGCCTTGCTTTTCCCATTTGAAGGCTGCGCTCATGCTGCCTTGAAGCTACCTGACACTTCCCTGCTCTTGCAGGCCTGTAAACGCTGTAACAATGCTTCTGGGAAGAAAACGAGTTTGCTCTGTCTGGAGAAGGTGCTTCCTTGGCTCTGGTGGTGTTCCGCCTGACACGCTCTGGAGCTAAAGAGAAACTCAAAGCGAGAACTGGCATCCAGCTTAGACCCTGAGTAGCCGTGCAGAAAGGGAGGCATGCAGCAGCTTCCATGAGTTCTAAGTCGCTGCTCTGCTTTCTATTAAAGGAAAAACCGTTGGGAGGACACCTAGCCCCCACGAGTGTGCATCATTTTCCCTCCAAGATCACTGAGTACCTCCAGGCCCCTGTGGGCCTGCTGAGCAAAGTCAAAGCCCATTCGTCGGTCCCTCGGGTGCTCTCTGTGCGTGCCAAGTGATGGGAACCCGCTGCAAGTTCCTTGCGGAGAGCTACGTTTCCAGAGCCCATGATCATCCTCAAGACCACATATTTGGTGAGTCCGAAGTGCCCAGGAAGTCTTTGTCAGGGCCCACGTGTGAGCTGCCATGAGAAAACCCTCTGCTTTGAAAACGTCGAGGACCTCGTACCTGAAGTCGCTCTGCTCCAGGAGAGAGTCAGCGTGTTACTGTGTTGTGTTGCTAACGGGACGCCCAGCATGAACACGTTCCTGGAGGGAGGGCCCTGATATGCCTTGCGGAAGGAGAGGCGTGCACCATTATTCGTGAAGCCGTGGCCTCTGCTCTGCATAACTTTAGGGGCAGCATAGATTTCTGGACACCTAGGGAGCTAGAGTGGGCACCCTTTTCCAAGCAGGAACACTGACTACCCACAGGCCCCCCTGGGTCTGCTAAGCAACCTCCAGGCCCGAAGCCATTTGGAGCCACTCTGTGTGTATGCCGAGTGTAGGGAAACGCACTGCACACTCCTTGGGAGCAGCTTAACTTCCCCAGCACTCCCTCACGTCCCCGAGCACCGATCTGGCACATCCCATATCCCTCGAAGTGTTTTGCACTGCCCCAGACTGAGCTACATTGAGAACAACCCTTGGCTTCGCATTTCCCTCTAGGACTTCCTGCCTGAAGTCACCTGCCTCCAGGAGACAGTTGGCTTGCGTTCTTACTGCAATTGAAGCCCTGATCTTCCTGGGGCACTCCAGGGTTCTGAAGAGCCACAAGCCTTCAGGCGTACTAAGGGCAGTCCTTGGTGGAGGCAGTTCACGTGATGCGGGACACCCGACTTCGAGAAATTGATTCAGGGAAGGAAGCACAGTGTATCCTGTGTCTCTTTTGTCCTGTTGGAAACCACAGGGATATAGGCTGCCTGTGGCCAAGGAAATGGGGCCCTGATGGAACTAGCCTTGCTTTTCCCATTTGGAGGCTGCGCTCATGCTGCCTTGAAGCTACCTGACACTTCCCTGCTCTTGACAGACCTGTCAACACACTATCAATGCTTCTGGGAAGAAAACGAGTTTGCTCTGTCTGGAGAAGGTGCTTCCTTGGCTCTGGTGGTGTTCCGCCTGACACGCTCTAGAGCTAAAGAGAAACTCAAAATGAGAACTGGCATCCAGCTCAGGCCCTGAGTAGCTGTGCAGAAAGCGAGGCATACAGCAGCTTCCATGAGTTCTAAGTCGCTGCTCTGCTTTCTATTAAAGGAAACACCCTTGTGAGGACACCTAGCCCCCACGAGTGTGCATCATTTTCCCTCCAAGGTCACTGAGTACCTCCAGGCCCCTGTGGGCCTGCTGAGCAAAGTCGAAGCCCATTCGTCGGTCCCTCGGGTGCTCTCTGTGCGTGCCAAGTGATGGGAACCCGCTGCAAGTTCTTTGCGGAGAGCTACGTTTCCAGAGCCCATGATCATCCTCAACACCACATATTTGGTGAGTCCGAAGTGCCCAGGAAGTCTTTGTCAGGGCCCACGTGTGAGCTGCCATGAGAAAACCCTCTGCTTTGAAAACGTCGAGGACCTCGTACCTGAAGTCGCTGTGCTCCAGGAGAGAGTCAGCGTGTAACTGTTTTGTGTTGCTAAAGGGACGCCCAGCGTGAACACGTTCCTGGAGGGAGGGCCTTGATATGCCTTGCGGAAGTAGAGGCGTGCAGCAGTATTCGTGAAGCCGTGGCCTCTGCTCTGCATACCTTTAGGGGCAGCATAGTTTTCTGGACACCTAGGGATCTCGAGTGGGCACCGTTTTCCAAGCAGGAACACTGACTACCCACAGGCCCCCCTGGGTCTGCTAAGCAACCTCCAGGCCCGAAGCCCTTTGGAGCCATTCTGTGTGTATGCCGAGTGTAGGGAAACGCACTGCACACTCCTTTGGAGCAGCTTAATTTCCCCAGCACTCCCTCACGTCCCCGAGCACCGATCTGGCACATCCCACATCCCTCGAAGTGTTTTGTCCTGCCCCAGAATGAGCTGCACTGAGAGCAACCCTTGGCTTCGCATTTCCATCTAGGACCTCCTGCCTGAAGACACCTGCCTCCAGGAGGCAGTTGGCTTGCGTTCTTACTGCAATTGAAGCCCTGACATTCCTGGGGCACTCCAGGGTTCTGAAGAGCCACAAGCCTTCAGGCGTACTAAGGGCAGTCCTTGGTGGAGGCAGTTGGCGTGATGCGGGACACCCGACTTCGACAAATTGATTCAGGGAAGGAAGCACAGTGTATCCTGTGTCTCTTTTGTCTTGTTGGAAACCACAGGGATATAGGCTGCGTGTGCCTAAGGAAATGGGGCCCTGATGGAACTAGCCTTGCTTTTCCATTTGAAGGCTGCGCTCATGCTGCCTTGAAGCTACCTGACACTTCCCTGCTCTTGACAGGCCTGTCAACACACTATCAATGCTTCTGGGAAGAAAACGAGTTTGCTCTGTCTGGAGAAGGTGCTTCCTTGGCTCTGGTGGTGTTCCGCCTGACACGCTCTAGAGCTAAAGAGAAACTCAAAGCGAGAACTGGCATCCAGCTCAGGCCCTGAGTAGCTGTGCAGAAAGCGAGGCATACAGCAGCTTCCATGAGTTCTAAGTCGCTGCTCTGCTTTCTATTAAAGGAAACACCCTTGTGAGGACACCTAGCCCCCACGAGTGTGCATCATTTTCCCTCCAAGGTCACTGAGTACCTCCAGGCCCCTGTGGGCCTGCTGAGCAAAGTCGAAGCCCATTCGTCGGTCCCTCGGGTGCTCTCTGTGCGTGCCAAGTGATGGGAACCCGCTGCAAGTTCCTTGCGGAGAGCTACGTTTCCAGAGCCCATGATCATCCTCAACACCACATATTTGGTGAGTCCGAAGTGCCCAGGAAGTCTTTGTCAGGGCCCACGTGTGAGCTGCCATGAGAAAACCCTCTGCTTTGAAAACGTCGAGGACCTCGTACCTGAAGTCGCTCTGCTCCAGGAGAGAGTCAGCGTGTTACTGTGTTGTGTTGCTAACGGGACGCCCAGCATGAACACGTTCCTGGAGGGAGGGCCCTGATATGCCTTGCGGAAGGAGAGGCGTGCACCATTATTCGTGAAGCCGTGGCCTCTGCTCTGCATAACTTTAGGGGCAGCATAGATTTCTGGACACCTAGGGAGCTAGAGTGGGCACCCTTTTCCAAGCAGGAACACTGACTACCCACAGGCCCCCCTGGGTCTGCTAAGCAACCTCCAGGCCCGAAGCCCTTTGGAGCCACTCTGTGTGTATGCCGAGTGTAGGGAAACGCACTGCACACTCCTTGGGAGCAGCTTAATTTCCCCAGCACTCCCTCACGTCCCCGAGCACCGATCTGGCACATCCCATATCCCTCGAAGTGTTTTGCACTGCCCCAGACTGAGCTACATTGAGAACAACCCTTGGCTTCGCATTTCCCTCTAGGACTTCCTGCCTGAAGTCACCTGCCTCCAGGAGACAGTTGGCTTGCGTTCTTACTGCAATTGAAGCCCTGATCTTCCTGGGGCACTCCAGGGTTCTGAAGAGCCACAAGCCTTCAGGCGTACTAAGGGCTGTCCTTGGTGGAGGCAGTTCACGTGATGCGGGACACCCGACTTCGAGAAATTGATTCAGGGAAGGAAGCACAGTGTATCCTGTGTCTCTTTTGTCCTGTTGGAAACCACAGGGATATAGGCTGCCTGTGGCCAAGGAAATGGGGCCCTGATGGAACTAGCCTTGCTTTTCCCATTTGGAGGCTGCGCTCATGCTGCCTTGAAGCTACCTGACACTTCCCTGCTCTTGACAGACCTGTCAACACACTATCAATGCTTCTGGGAAGAAAACGAGTTTGCTCTGTCTGGAGAAGGTGCTTCCTTGGCTCTGGTGGTGTTCCGCCTGACACGCTCTAGAGCTAAAGAGAAACTCAAAGTGAGAACTGGCATCCAGCTCAGGCCCTGAGTAGCTGTGCAGAAAGCGAGGCATACAGCAGCTTCCATGAGTTCTAAGTCGCTGCTCTGCTTTCTATTAAAGGAAACACCCTTGTGAGGACACCTAGCCCCCACGAGTGTGCATCATTTTCCCTCCAAGGTCACTGAGTACCTCCAGGCCCCTGTGGGCCTGCTGAGCAAAGTCGAAGCCCATTCGTCGGTCCCTCGGGTGCTCTCTGTGCGTGCCAAGTGATGGGAACCCGCTGCAAGTTCTTTGCGGAGAGCTACGTTTCCAGAGCCCATGATCATCCTCAACACCACATATTTGGTGAGTCCGAAGTGCCCAGGAAGTCTTTGTCAGGGCCCACGTGTGAGCTGCCATGAGAAAACCCTCTGCTTTGAAAACGTCGAGGACCTCGTACCTGAAGTCGCTGTGCTCCAGGAGAGAGTCAGCGTGTTACTGTTTTGTGTTGCTAAAGGGACGCCCAGCGTGAACACGTTCCTGGAGGGAGGGCCTTGATATGCCTTGCGGAAGTAGAGGCGTGCAGCAGTATTCGTGAAGCCGTGGCCTCTGCTCTGCATACCTTTAGGGGCAGCATAGTTTTCTGGACACCTAGGGATCTCGAGTGGGCACCGTTTTCCAAGCAGGAACACTGACTACCCTCAGGCCCCCCTGGGTCTGCTAAGCAACCTCCAGGCCCGAAGCCCTTTGGAGCCATTCTGTGTGTATGCCGAGTGTAGGGAAACGCACTGCACACTCTTTTGGAGCAGCTTAATTTCCCCAGCACTCCCTCACGTCCCCGAGCACCGATCTGGCACATCCCACATCCCTCGAAGTGTTTTGTCCTGCCCCAGAATGAGCTGCACTGAGAGCAACCCTTGGCTTCGCATTTCCATCTAGGACCTCCTGCCTGAAGTCACCTGCCTCCAGGAGGCAGTTGGCTTGCGTTCTTACTGCAATTGAAGCCCTGACATTCCTGGGGCACTCCAGGGTTCTGAAGAGCCACAAGCCTTCAGGCGTACTAAGGGCAGTCCTTGGTGGAGGCAGTTGGCGTGATGCGGGACACCCGACTTCGACAAATTGATTCAGGGAAGGAAGCACAGTGTATCCTGTGTCTCTTTTGTCTTGTTGGAAACCACAGGGATATAGGCTGCGTGTGCCTAAGGAAATGGGGCCCTGATGGAACTAGCCTTGCTTTTCCATTTGAAGGCTGCGCTCATGCTGCCTTGAAGCTACCTGACACTTCCCTGCTCTTGACAGGCCTGTCAACACACTATCAATGCTTCTGGGAAGAAAACGAGTTTGCTCTGTCTGGAGAAGGTGCTTCCTTGGCTCTGGTGGTATTCCGCCTGACACGCTCTAGAGCTAAAGAGAAACTCAAAGCGAGAACTGGCATCCAGCTCAGGCCCTGAGTAGCTGTGCAGAAAGCGAGGCATACAGCAGCTTCCATGAGTTCTAAGTCGCTGCTCTGCTTTCTATTAAAGGAAACACCCTTGTGAGGACACCTAGCCCCCACGAGTGTGCATCATTTTCCCTCCAAGGTCACTGAGTACCTCCAGGCCCCTGTGGGCCTGCTGAGCAAAGTCGAAGCCCATTCGTCGGTCCCTCGGGTGCTCTCTGTGCGTGCCAAGTGATGGGAACCCGCTGCAAGTTCCTTGCGGAGAGCTACATTTCCAGAGCCCATGATCATCCTCAACACCACATATTTGGTGAGTCCGAAGTGCCCAGGAAGTCTTTGTCAGGGCCCACGTGTGAGCTGCCATGAGAAAACCCTCTGCTTTGAAAACGTCGAGGACCTCGTACCTGAAGTCGCTGTGCTCCAGGAGAGAGTCAGCGTGTTACTGTGTTGTGTTGCTAACGGGACGCCCAGCATGAACACGTTCCTGGAGGGAGGGCCCTGATATGCCTTGTGGAAGGAGAGGCGTGCAGCATTATTCGTGAAGCCGTGGCCTCTGCTCTGCATACCTTTAGGGGCAGCATAGTTTTCTGGACACCTGGGGAGCTCGAGTGGGCACCCTTTTCCAAGCAGGAACACTGACTACCCTCAGGCCCCCCTGGGTCTGCTAAGCAACCATCAGGCCCGAAGCCCTTTGGGGCCACTCTGTGTGTATGCCGAGTGTAGGGAAACGCACTGCACACTCTTTTGGAGCAGCTTACTTTCCCCAGCACTCCCTCACGTCCCCGAGCACCGATCTCGCACATCCCACATCCTTCGAAGTGTTTTGTCCTGCCCCAGACTGAGCTGCACTGAGAGCAACCCTTGGCTTCGCATTTCCATCTAGGACCTCCTGCCTGAAGTCACCCTGCCTCCAGGAGACAGTTGGCTTGCGTTCTTGCTACAATTGAAACCCTGATATTCCTGGGGCACTCCAGGGATCTGAATAGCCACAAGCCCTCAGGCGTACTAAGGGCAGTCCTTGGTGGAGGCAGTTCGCGTGATGCGGGACACCCGACTTCGAGAAATTGATTCAGGGAAGGAAGCACAGTGTATCCTGTGTCTCTCTTGTTTTGTTGGAAACCACAGGGATATAGGCTGCGTGTGCCCAAGGAAATGGGGCCCTGATGGAACTAGCCTTGCTTTTCCCATTTGAAGGCTGCGCTCTTGCTGCCTTGAAGCTACCTGACACTTCCGTGCTGTTGACAGGCCTGTAAACCCTGTTACAGTGCTTCTGGGAAGAAAACGAGTTTGCTCTGTCTGGAGAAGGTGCTTCTTTGGCTCTGGTGGTGTTCCGCCTGACACGCTCTAGAGCTAAAGAGAAACTCAAAGCGAGAACTGGCTTCCAGCTCAGGCCCTGAGTAGCTGTGCAGAAAGAGAGGCATGCAGCAGCTTCCATGAGTTCTAAGTCGCTGCTCTGCATTCTATTAAAGGAAACACCCTTGTGAGGACACCTAGCCCCCACGAGTGTGCATCATTTTCCCTCCAAGGTCACTGAGTACCTCCAGGCCCCTGTGGGCCTGCTGAGCAAAGTCGAAGCCCATTCGTCGGTCCCTCGGGTGCTCTCTGTGCGTGCCAAGTGATGGGAACGCGCTGCAAGTTCCTTGCGGAGAGCTACGTTTCCAGAGCCGATGATCACACTCAAGACCACATATTTGGTGAGCCCGAAGTGCCCAGGAAGTCTTTGTCAGAGCCCACGTGTGAGCTGCCATGAGAAAACCCTCTGCTTTGAAAACGTCGAGGACCTCGTACCTGAAGTGGCTCTGCTCTAGGAGAGAGTCAGTGTGTAACTGTGTTGTGTTGCTAACGGGACGCCCAGCATGAACACGTTCCTGGAGGGAGGGCCCTGATTTGCCTTGTGGCAGGAGAGGCGTGCAGCATTATTCGTGAAGCCGTGGCCTCTGCTCTGCATAACTTTAGGGGCAGCATAGTTTTCTGGACACCTAGGGAGCTCGAGTGGGCACCGTTTTCCAAGCAGGAACACTGACTACCCACAGACCCCCTGGGTCTGCTAAGCAACCTCCAGGCCCGAAGCCCTTTGGAGCCACTCTGTGTGTATGCCGAGTGTAGGGAAACGCACTGCACACTCCTTTGGAGCAGCTTACTTTCCCCAGCACTCCCTCACGTCCCCGAGAACCGATCTGGCACATCCCACATCCCTCGAAGTGTTTTGCCCTGCCCCAGACTGAGCTGCACTGAGAGCAACCCTTGGCTTCGCATTTCCATCTAGGACCTCCTGCCTGAAGTCACCTGCCTCCAGGAGACAGTTGGCTTGCGTTCTTACTGCAATTGAAGCCGTGATCTTCCTGGGGCACTCCAGGGATCTGAAGAGCCACAAGCCTTCAGGCGTACTAAGGGCAGTCCTTGGTGGAGGCAGTTCACGTGATGCGGGACACCCGACTTCGAGAAATTGATTCAGGGAAGGAAGCACAGTGTATCCTGTGTCTCTTTTGTCTTGTTGGAAACCACAGGGATATAGGCTGCGTGTGCCCAAGGAAACGGGGCCCTGATGGAACTAGCCTTGCTTTTCCCATTTGAAGGCTGCGCTCATGCTGCCTTGAAGCTACCTGACACTTCCCTGCTGTTGACAGGCCTGTAAACCCTGTAACAATGCTTCTGGGAAGAAAACGAGTTTGCTCTGTCTGGAGAAGGTGCTTTCTTGGCTGTGGTGGTATTCCACCTGACACGCTCTAGAGCTAAAGAGAAACTCAAAGCGAGAACTGGCATCCAGCTTAGGCCCTGAGTAGCCGTGCAGAAAGGGAGGCATGCAGCAGCTTCCATGAGTTCTAAGTCGCTGCTCTGCTTTCTATTAAAGGAAACACCCTTGTGAGGACACCTAGCCCCCACGAGTGTGCATCATTTTCTCTCCAAGGTCACTGAGTACCTCCAGGCCCCTGTGGGCCTGCTGAGCAAAGTCGAAGCCCATTCGTCGGTCCCTCGGGTGCTCTCTGTGCGTGCCAAGTGATGGGAACCCGCTGCAATTTCCTTGCGGAGAGCTATGTTTCCAGAGCTCATGATCATCCTCAAGACCACATATTTGGTGACTCCGAAGTGCCCAGGAAGTCTTTGTCAGGGCCCACGTGTGAGCTGCCATGAGAAAACCCTCTGCTTTGAAAACGTCGAGGACCTCGTACGTGAAGGCCCTCTGCTCCAGGAGAGAGTCAGCGTGTTACTGTGTTGCGTTGCTAACGGGACGCCCAGCATGAACACGTTCCTGGAGGGAGGGCCCTGATTTGCCTTGCGGAAGGAGCGGCGTGCAGCAGTATTCGTGAAGCCGTGGCCTGTGCTCTGCATACCTTTAGGGGCAGCATAGTTTTCTGGACACCTAGGGAGCTCGAGTGGGCACCGTTTTCCAAGCAGGAACACTGACTACCATCAGGCCCCCCGGGTCTGCTAAGCACCCATCAGGCCCGAAGCCCTTTGGAGCCGCTCTGTGTGTATGCCGAGTGTAGGGAAACGCACTGCACACTCTATTGGCGCAGCTTACTTTCCCCAGCACTCCCTCACGTCCCCGAGCACCTATCTGGCACATCCCACATTCCTCGAAGTGTTTTGCACTGCCCCAGCCTGAGCTGCACTGAGAGCAACCCTTGGCTTCGCATTTCCTTCTAGGACCTCCTGCCTGAAGTCACCTGCCTCCAGGAGACAGTTGTCTTGCGTTCTTACTGCAATTGAAGCCCTGATCTTCCTGGGGCACTCCAGGGTTCTGAAGAGCCACAAGCCTTCAGGCGTACTAAGGGCAGTCCTTGGTGGAGGCAGTTGGCGTGATGCGGGACACCCGACTTCGACAAATTGATTCAGGGAAGGAAGCACAATGTATCCTTTGTCTCTTTTGTCTTGTTGGAAACCACAAGGATATAGGCTGCGTGTGCCCAAGGAAATGGGGCCCTGAAGGAACTAGCCTTCCTTTTCCATTTGAAGGCTGCGCTCATGCTGCCTTGAAGCTACCTGACACTTCCCTGCTGTTGACAGGCCTGTAAACACACTATCAATGCTTCTGGGAAGAAAACGAGTTTGCTCTGTCTGGAAAAGGTGCTCCAGGAGAGAGTCAGCCTGTAACTGTGTTGTGTTGCTAACGGGACGCCCAGCATGAACACGTTCCTGGAGGGAGGGCCCTGATTTGCCTTGTGGAAGGAGAGGCGTGCAGCATTATTCGTGAAGCCGTGGCCTCTACTCTGCATACCTTTAGGAGCAGCATAGTTTTCTGGACACCTGGGGAGCTCGAGTGGGCACCCTTTTCCAAGCAGGATCACTGACTACCCTCAGGCCCCCCTGGGTCTGCTAAGCAACCATCAGGCCCGAAGCCCTTTGGGGCCACTCTGTGTGTATGCCGAGTGTAGGGAAACGCACTGCACACTCTTTTGGAACAGCTAACTTTCCCCAGCACTCCCTCACGTCCCCGAGCACCGATCTCGCACATCCCACATGCCTCGAAGTCTTTTGCACAGCCCCAGTCTGAGCTGCACTGAGAGCAACCCTTGGCTTCGCATTTCCAACTAGGACCTCCTGCCTGAAGTCACCCTGCCTCCAGGAGACAGTTGGCTTGCGTTCTTGCTGCAACTGACGCCCTGATCTTCCTGGGGCACTCCAGGGTTCTGAATAGCCACAAGCCCTCAGGCGTGTTAAGGGCAGTCCTTGGTGGAGGCAGTTCGCGTGATGCGGGACACCCGACTTCGAGAAATTGATTCACGAGAGGAAACACAGTGTAACCTGTGTCTCTTTTGTCTTGTTGGAAACCACAGGGATATAGGCTGCGTGTGCCCAAGGAAATGGGGCCCTGATGGAACTAGCCTTGCTTTTCCCATTTGAAGGCTGCGCTCATGCTGCCTTGAAGCTACCTAACACTTCCCTGCTGTTGACAGGCCTGGAAACACAGTATCAATGCTTCTGGGAAGAAAACGAGTTTGCTCTGTCTGGAGAAGGTGCTTCCTTGGCTCTGGTGGTGTTCCGCCTGACACGCTCTAGAGCTAAAGAGAAACTCAAAACGAGAACTGGCATCCAGCTTAGGCCCTGAGTAGCCGTGCAGAAAGGGAGGCATGCAGCAGCTTCCATGAGTTCTAAGTCGGTGCTCTGCTTTCTATTAAAGGAAACACCCTTGTGACGACACCTAGCCCCCACGAGTGTACATCATTTTCTCTCCAAGGTCAATGAGTACCTCCAGGCCTCTGTGGGCCTGCTGAGCAAAGTCGAAGCCCATTCGTCTGTCCCTCGGGTGCTCTCTGTGCGTGCCAAGTGATGGGAACCCGCTGCAAGTACCTTGCGGAATGCTACGTTTCCAGAGCCCATGATCATCCTCAAGACCACATATTTGGTGAGTCCGAAGTGCCCAGGAAGTCTTTATCAGGGCCCACGTGTGAGCTGCCATGAGAAAAGCCTCTGCTTTGAAAACTTCGAGAACTTCGTACCTGAAGTCGCTGTGTTCCAGGAGAGAGTCAGCTTGTTACTGTGTTGTGTTGCTAACGGGACGCCCAGCATGAACACGTTCCTGGAGGGAGGGCCCTGATTTACCGTGCGGAAGCAGAGGCGTGCAGCACTTTTCCTGAAGCCGTGGCCTCTGCTCTGCATACCTTTAAGGGCAGCATAGTTTTCTGGACACCTAGGAGGCGGGCGTGCGCACCCTTTTCCCGGCAGGAACACTGACTACCTTCAGGCCCCCCTGGGTCTGCTAAGCACCCATCAGGCACGAAGCCCTTTGGAGCCACTCTGTGTGTATTCCGAGTGTAGGGAAACGCACTGCACACTATTTTGGCGCAGCTTATTTTCCCCAGCACTCCCTCACGTCCCCGAGCACCGATCTCGCACATCCCACATGCCTTGAAGTCTTTTGCACTGTCCCAGTCTGAGCTGCACTGAGAGCAACCCTTGGCTTCGCATTTCCATCTAGGACCTCCTGCCTCAAGTCACCCTGCCTCCAGGAGACAGTTGGCTTCCGTTCTTGCTGCAACTGAAGCCCTGATCTTCCTGGGGCACTCCAGGGTTCTGAATAGCCACAAGCCCTCAGTCGTACTAAGGGCAGTCCTTGGTGGAGGCAGTTCGCGTGATGCGGGACACCCGACTTCGAGAAATTGATTCACGAGAGGAAACACAGTGTATCCTGTGTCTCTTTTGTCTTGTTGGAAACCACAGGGATATAGGCTGCGTGTGCCCAAGGAAATGGGGCCCTGATGGAACTAGCCTTGCTTTTCCCATTTGAAGGCTGCGCTCATGCTGCCTTGAAGCTACCTAACACTTCCCTGCTGTTGACAGGCCTGTAAACACACTATCAATGCTTCTGGGAAGAAAACGAGTTTGCTCTGTCTGGAGAAGGTGCTTCCTTGGCTCTGGTGGTGTTCCGCCTGACACGCTCTAGAGCTAAAGAGAAACTCAAAGCGAGAACTGGCATCCAGCTTAGACCCTGAGTAGCCGTGCAGAAAGGGAGGCATGCAGCAGCTTCCATGAGTTCTAAGTCTCTGCTCTGCTTTCTATTATAGGAAACACCCTTGTGACGACCCCTAGCCCCCACAAGTGTACACCATTTTCTCTCCAAGGTCACTGAGTACCTAAAGGCCCCTGTGGGCCTGCTGAGCAAAGTCGAAGCCCATTCGTCGGTCCCTCGGGTGCTCTCTGTGCGTGCCAAGTGATGGGGACCCGCTGCAAGTTCCTTGCAGAGAGCTACGTTTCCAGAGACCATGATCATCCTCAAGACCACATATTTGTTGAGTCCGAAGTGCCCAGGAAGTCTTTGTCAGGGCCCACGTGTGAACTACCATGAGAAAACCCTCTGCTTTGAAAACGTCGAGGACCTCGTACCTGAAGTCGCTCTGCTCCAGGAGAGAGTCAGCCTGTAACTGTGTTGTGTTGCTAACGGGACGCCCAGCATGAACACGTTCCTGGAGGGAGGGCCCTGATTTGCCTTGGGGAAGGAGAGGCGTGCAGCATTATTCGTGAAGTAGTGGCCTCTGCTCTGCATACCTTTAGGGGCAGCATAGTTTTCTGGACACCTAGGGAGCTCGAGTGGGCACCGTTTTCCAAGCAGGAACACTGATTACCCACAGGCACCCCTGGGTCTGCTAAGCAACCTCCAGGCCCGAAGCCCTTTGGAGCCACTCTGTGTGTATGCCGAGTGTAGGGAAACGCACTGCACACTCCTTTGGAGCAGCTTACTTTCCCCAGCACTCCCTCACGTCCCCGAGCACCGATCTGGCACATCCCACATCCCTCGAAGTGTTTTGCCCTGCCCCAGACTGAGCTGCACTGAGAGCAACCCTTGGCTTCGCATTTCCATCTAGGACCTCCTGCCTGAAGTCACCTGCCTCCAGGAGACAGTTGGCTTGCGTTCTTACTGCAATTGAAGCCCTGATCTTCCTGGGGCACTCCAGGGTTCTGAAGAGCCACAAGCCTTCAGGCGTACTAAGGGCAGTCCTTGGTGGAGGCAGTTCACGTGATGCGGGACACCCGACTTCGAGAAATTGATTCAGGGAAGGAAGCACAGTGTATCCTGTGTCTCTTTTGTCTTGTTAGAAACCACAGGGATATAGGCTGCGTGTGCCCAAGGAAATGGGGCCCTGATGGAACTAGCCTTGCTTTTCCCATTTGAAGGCTGCGCTCATGCTGCCTTGAAATTACCTGAAACTTCCCTGCTCTTGACAGGCCTGTAAACCCTGTAACAATGCTTCTGGGAAGAAAACGAGTTTGCTCTGTCTGGAGAAGGTGCTTCCTTGGCTGTGGTGGAGTTCTGCCTGACACGCTCTAGAGCTGAAGAGAAACTCAAAGCGAGAACTGGCATCCAGCTTAGGCCCTGAGTAGCCGTGCAGAAAGGGAGGCATGCAGCAGCTTCCATGAGTTCTAAGTCGCTGCTCTGCTTTCTATTAAAGGAAACACCCTTGTGAGGACACCTAGCCCCCACGAGTGTGCATCATTTTCCCTCCAAGGTCACTGAGTACCTCCAGGCCCCTGTGGGCCTGCTGAGCAAAGTCGAAGCCCATTCGTCGGTCCCTCGGGTGCTCTCTGTGCGTGCCAAGTGATGGGAACCCGCTGCAAGTTCCTTGCGGAGAGCTACGTTTCCAGAGCCCATGATCATCCTCAAGACCACATATTTGGTGAGTCCGAAGTGCCCAGGAAGTCTTTGTCAGGTCCCACGTGTGAGCTGCCATGAGAAAACCCTCTGCTTTGAAAACGTCGAGGACCTCGTAGCTGAAGTCGCTCTGCTCCAGGAGAGAGTCAGCGTGTAACTGTGTTGTGTTGCTAACGGGACGCCCAGCATGAACACGTTCTTGGAGGGAGAGCCCTGATTTGCCTTGCGAAAGAGAGGCGTGCAGCATTATTCGTGAAGCCGTGGCCTCTGCTCTGCATACCTTTAGGGGCAGCATAGTTTTCTGGAAACCTGTGGAGCTCGAGTGGGCACCGTTTTCCAAGCAAGAACACTGACTACCCTCAGGCCCCCCTGGGTCTACTAAGCAACCATCAGGCCCGAAGCCCTTTGGAGCCACTCTGTGTGTATGCCGAGTGTAGGGAAACGCCCTGCACACTCTTTTGGAGCAGCTTACTTTCCCCAGCACTCCCTCACGTCCCCGAGCACCGATCTCGCACATCCCACATGCCTCGAAGTCTTTTGCACTGCCCCAGTCTCAGCTGCACTGAGAGCAACCCTTGGCTTCGCATTTCCATCTAGGACCTCCTGCCTGAAGTTACCCTGCCTCCAGGAGACAGTTGGCTTGCGTTCTTGCTACAATTGAAACCCTGATCTTCCTGGGGCACTCCAGGGTTCTGAATAGCCACAAGCCCTCAGGCGTACTAAGGGCAGTCCTTGGTGGAGGCAGTTCGCGTGATGCGGGACACCCGACTTCGAGAAATTGATTCAGGGAAGGAAGCACAGTGTATCCTGTGTCTCTTTTGTCTTGTTGGAAACCACAGGGATATAGGCTGCGTGTGCCCAAGGAAATGGGGCCCTGATGGAACTAGCCTTGTTTTTCCCATTTGAAGGCTGCGCTCATGCTGCCTTGAAGCTACCTGACACTTCCCTGCTCTTGACAGGCCTGTCAACACACTATCAATGCTTCTGGGAAGAAAACGAGTTTGCTCTGTCTGGAGAAGGTGCTTCCTTGGCTCTGGTGGTGTTCCGCCTGACACGCTCTAGAGCTAAAAAGAAACTCAAAGCGAAAACTGGCATCCAGCTTAGGCCGTGAGTAGCCGAGCAGAAAGGGAGGCATGCAGCAGCTTCCATGAGTTCTAAGTCGTTGCTCTACTTTCTATTAAAGGAAACACCCTTGTGAGGACACCTCGCCCCCACAAGTGTGCATCATTTTCCCTCCAAGGTCACTGAGTACCTCCAGGCCCCTGTGGGCCTGCTGAGCAAAGTCGAAGCCCATTCGTCGGTCCCTCGGGTGCTCTCTGTGCGTGCCAAGTGATGGGAACCCTCTGCAAGTTCCTTGCGGAGAGCTACGTTTCCAGAGCCCATGATCATCCTCAAGACCACATATTTGGTGAGTCCGAAGTGCCCAGGAAGTCTTTGTCAGGGCCCACGTGTGAGCTGCCATGAGAAAACCCTCTGCTTTGAAAACGTCGAGGACCTCGTACCTGAAGTCGCTCTGCTCCAGGAGAGAGTCAGCGTGTTACTGTGTTGTGTTGCTAACGGGACGCCCAGCATGAACACGTTCCTGAAGGGAGGGCCCTGATTTGCCTTGCGGAAGGAGAGGCATGCAGCATTATTCGTGAAGTAGTGGCCTCTGCTCTGCATACATTTTGTGGCAGCATAGTTTTCTGGACACCTAGGGAGCTCGAGTGGGCACCCTTTCCCAAGCAGGAACACTGACTACCCACAGGCCCCCCTGGGTCTGCTAAGCAACCTCCAGGCCCGAAGCCCTTTGGAGCCACTCTGTGTGTATGCCGAGTGTAGGGAAACGCACTGCACACTCCTTTGGAGCACCTTACTTTCCCCAGCACTCCCTCACGTCCCCGAGCACCGATCTCGCACATCCCACATGCCTCGAAGTCTTTTGCACTGCCCCAGTCTCAGCTGCACTGAGAGCAACCCTTGGCTTCGCATTTCCATCTAGGACCTCCTGCCTGAAGTCACCTGCCTCCAGGAGGCAGATGGCTTGCGTTCTTACTGCAATTGAAGCCCTGATCTTCCTGGGGCACTCCAGGGTTCTGCATAGCCACAAGCCCTCAGGCGTACTGAGGGCAGTCCTTGGTGGAGGCAGTTGGCGTGATGCGGGACACCCTACTTCGACAAATTGATTCAGGGAAGGAAGCACAGTGTATCCTGTGTCTCTTTTGTCTTGTTGGAAACCAAAGGGATATCGGCTGCGTGTGCCCAAGGAAATGGGGCCCTGATGGAACTAGCCTTGCTTTTCCATTTGAAGGCTGCGCTCATGCTGCCTTGAAGCTACCTGACACTTCCCTGCTCTTGACAGGCCTGTAAACCCTGTAACAATGCTGGGAAGAAAACGAGTTTGCTGTGTCTGGAGAAGGTGCTTCCTTGGCTCTGGTGGTGTTCCGCCTGACACGCTCTAGAGCTAAAGAGAAACTCAAAGCGAGAACTGGCATCCAGCTTAGGCCCTGAGTAGCCGTGCAGAAAGGGAGGCATGCAGCAGCTTCCATGAGTTCTAAGTCGCTGCTCTGCTTTCTATTAAAGGAAACACCCTTGTGAGGACACCTAGCCCCCACGAGTGTTCATCATTTTCCCTCCAAGGTCACTGAGTACCTCCAGGCCCCTGTGGGCCTGCTGAGCAAAGTCGAAGCCCATTCGTCGGTCCCTCGGGTGCTCTCTGTGCGTGCCAAGTGATGGGAACCCGCTGCAAATTCCTTGCGGAGACCTACGTTTCCAGAGCCCATGATCATCCTCAAGACCACATATTTGGTGAGTCCGAAGTGCCCAGGAAGTCTTTATCAGGGCCCACGTGTGAGCTGCCATGAGAAAACCCTCTGCTTTGAAAACTTCGAGAACCTCTTACCTGAAGTCGCTGTGTTCCAGGAGAGAGTCAGCTTGTTACTGTGTTGTGTTGCTAACGGGACGCCCAGCATGAACACGTTCCTGGAGGGAGGGCCCTGATTTGCCGTGCGGAAGCAGAGGCGTGCAGCACTTTTCCTGAAGCCTTGGCCTCTGCTCTGCATACCTTTAAGGGCAGCATAGTTTTCTGGACACCTAGGAGGCTGGCGTGGGCACCCTTTTCCCGGCAGCAACACTGACTACCCTCAGGCTCCCCTGGGTCTGCTAAGCACCCATCAGGCCCGAAGCCCTTTGGAGCCACTCTGTGTGTATGCCGAGTGTAGGGAAACGCACTGCACACTCTTTTGGCGCAGCTTACTTTCCCCAGCACTCCCTCACGTCCCCGAGCACCGATCTCGCACATCCCACATGCCTTGAAGTCTTTTGCACTGCCCCCGTCTGAGCTGCACTGAGAGCAACCCTTGGCTTCGCATTTCCATCTAGGACCTCCTGCCTCAAGTCACCCTGCCTCCAGGAGACAGTTGGCTTGCGTTCTTGCTGCAATTGAAGCCCTGATCTTCCTGGGGCACTCCAGGGTTCTGAATAGCCACAAGCCCTCAGGCGTACTAAGGGCAGTCCTTGGTGGAGGCAGTTCGCGTGATGCGGGACACCCGACTTCGAGAAATTGATTCACGAGAGGATGCACAGTGTAACCTGTGTCTCTTTTGTCTTGTTGGAAACCACAGGGATATAGGCTGCGTGTGCCCAAGGAAATGGGGCCCTGATGGAACTAGCCTTGCTTTTCCCATTTGAAGGCTGCGCTCAGGCTGCCTTGAAGCTACCTGACACTTCCCTGCTCTTGACAGGCCTGTAAACCCTGTAACAATGCTTCTGGGAAGAAAACGAGTTTGCTGTGTCTGGAGAAGGTGCTTCCTTGGCTGTGGTGGTGTTCCGCCTGACACGCTCTAGAGCTAAAGAGAAACTCAAAGCGAGAACTGGCATCCAGCTTAGGCCCTGAGTAGCCGTGCAGAAAGGGAGGCATGCAGCAGCTTCCATGAGTTCTAAGTCGCTGCTCTACTTTCTATTAAAGGAAACACCCTTGTGAGGACACCTAGCCCCCACGAGTGTGCATCATTTTCCCTCCAAGGTCACTGAGTACCTCCAGGCCCCTGTGGGCCTGCTGAGCAAAGTCGAAGCCCATTCGTCGGTCCCTCGGGTGCTCTCTGTGCGTGCCAAGTGATGGGAACCCGCTGCAAATTCCTTGCGGAGACCTACGTTTCCAGAGCCCATGATCATCCTCAAGACCACATATTTGGTGAGTCCGAAGTGCCCAGGAAGTCTTTATCAGGGCCCACGTGTGAGCTGCCATGAGAAAACCCTCTGCTTTGAAAACTTCGAGAACCTCTTACCTGAAGTCGCTGTGTTCCAGGAGAGAGTCAGCTTGTTACTGTGTTGTGTTGCTAACGGGACGCCCAGCATGAACACGTTCCTGGAGGGAGGGCCCTGATTTGCCTTGCGGAAGGAGAGGCGTGCAGCAGTATTCGTGAAGCCGTGGCCTCTGCTCTGCATACCTTTAGGGGCAGCATAGTTTTCTGGACACCTAGGGAGCTCGAGTGGGCACCCTTTTCCAAGCAGGAACACTGACTACCCACAGGCCCCCCTGGGTCTGCTAAGCAACCTCCAGGTCTGAAGCCCTTTGCAGCCACTCTGTGTGTATGCCGAGTGTAGGGAAACGCAATGCACACCCTTTTGGAGCAGCTTAATTTCCCCAGCACTCCCTCACGTCCCCGAGCACCGATCTCGCACATCCCACATGCCTCGAAGTCTTTTGCACTGCCCCACTCTGAGCTGCACTGAGAGCAACCCTTGGCTTCGCATTTCCATCTAGGACCACCTGCCTGAAGTCACCCTGCCTCCAGGAGACAGTTGGCTTGCGTTCTTGCTACAATGGAAGCCCTGATCTTCCTGGGGCACTCCAGGGTTCTGAATAGCCACAAGCCCTCAGGCGTACTACGGGCAGTCCTTGGTGGAGGCAGTTCGCGTGATGCGGGACACCCGACTTCGAGAAATTCATTCAGGGAAGGAAACACAGTGTATCCAGTGTCTCTTTTGTCTTGTTGGAAACCACAGGGATATAGGCTGCGTGTGCCCAAGGAAATGGGGCCCTGATGGAACTAGCCTTGCTTTTCCCATTTGAAGGCTGCGCTCATGCTGCCTCGAAGCTACCTGACACTTCCCTGCTGTTGACAGGCCTGTAAACCCCTTAACAATGCTTCTGGGAAGAAAACGAGTTTGCTCTGTCTGGAGAAGGTGCTTCCTTGGCTGTGGTGGTGTTCCGCCTGACACGCTCTAGAGCTAAAAAGAAACTCAAAGCGAGAAGTGGCATCCAGCTTAGACCCTGAGTAGCCGTGCAGAAAGAGAGGCATGCAGCAGCTTCTATGAGATCTACGTCGCTGCTCTCCTTTCTATTAAAGGAAACACCCTTGTGAGGACACCTAGCCCCAACGAGTGTGCATCATTTTCCCTCCAAGGTCACTGAGTACCTCCAGGCCCCTGTGGGCCTGCTGAGCAAAGTCGAAGCCCATTCGTCGGTCCCTCGGGTGCTCTCTGTGCGTGCCAAGTGATGGGAACCCGCTGCAAGTTCCTTGCGGAGAGCTACGTTTCCAGAGCCCATGATCATCCTCAAGACCACATATTTGGTGAGTCCGAAGTGCCCAGGAAGTCTTTGTCAGGGCCCACGAGTGAGCTGCCATGAGAAAACCCTCTGCTTTGAAAACGTCGAGGACCTCGTACCTGAAGTCGCTCTGCTCCAGGAGAGAGTCAGCGTGTTACTGTGTTGTGTTGCTAACGGGACGCCCAGCATGAACACGTTCCTGGAGGGAGGGCCCTGATTTGCCTTGCGGAAGGAGAGGCGTGCAGCAGTATTCGTGAAGCCGTGGCCTCTGCTCTGCATACCTTTTGTGGCAGCATAGTTTTCTGGACACCTAGGGAGCTCGAGTGGGCACCCTTTTCCAAGCAGGAACACTGACTACCCACAGGCCCCCCTGGGTCTGCTAAGCAACCTCCAGGCCCGAAGCCCTTTGGAGCCACTCTGTGTGTATGCCTAGTGTACGGAAACGCACTGCACACACTGTTGGAGCAGCTTAATTTCCCCAGCACTCACTCACGTCCCCGAGCACCGATCTCGCACATCCCACATGCCTCGAAGTCTTTTGCACTGCCCCAGTCTGAGCTGCACTGAGAGCAACCCTTGGCTTCGCATTTCCTTCCAGGACGTCCTGCCTGAAGTCACCCTGCCTCCACGACACAGTTGGCTTGCGTTCTTGCTACAATGGAAGCCCTGATCTTCCTGGGGCACTCCAGGGTTCTGAATAGCCACAAGCCCTCAGGCGTACTAAGGGCAGTCCTTGGTGGAGGCAGTTCGCGTGATGCGGGACACCCGACTTCGAGAAATTCATTCAGGGAAGGAAGCACAGTGTATCCTGTGTCTCTTTTGTCTTGTTGGAAACCACATGGATATAGGCTGCCTGTGCCCAAGGAAATGGTGTCCTGATGGAACTAGCCTTGCTTTTCCCATTTGAAGGCTGCGCTCATGCTGCCTTGAAGCTACCTGACACTTCCCTGCTGTTGACAGGGCTGTAAACCCTGTATCAATGCTTCTGGGAAGAAAACGAGTTTCCTCTGTCTGGAGAAGGTGCTTCCTTGGCTCTGGTGGTGTTCCGCCTGACACGCTCTAGAGCTAAAGAGAAACTCACAGCGAAAACTGGCATCCAGCTGAGGCCCTGAGTAGCCGTGCAGAAAGGGAGGCATGCAGCAGCTTCCCTGAGTTCTAAGTCGCTGCTCTGCTTTCTATTAAAGGAAACACCCTTGTGAGGACACCTAGCCCCCACGAGGGTGCATCATTTTCCCTCCAAGGTCACTGAGTACCTCCAGGCCCCTGTGGGCTGCTGAGCAAAGTCGAAGCCCATTCGTCGGTCCCTCGGGTGCTCTCTGTGCGTGCCAAGTGATGGGAACCCGCTGCAAGTTCCTTGCGGAGAGCTACGTTTCCAGAGCCCATGAGCATCCTCAAGACCACATATTTGGTGAGTCCGAAGTGCCCAGGAAGTCTTTTTCAGGGCCCACGTGTGAGCTGCCATGAGAAAACCCTCTGCTTTGAAAACGTCGAGGACCTCGTACCTGAAGTCGCTCTGCTCCAGGAGAGAGTCAGCGTGTTACTGTGTTGTGTTGCTAACGGGACGCCCAGCATGAACACGTTCCTGGAGGGAGGGCCCTGATTTGCCTTGCGGAAGGAGAGGGGTGCAGCAGTATTCGTGAAGCT